>NC_079213.1:101605110-101905110 GCF_029633865.1 Lampris incognitus | reverse complement strand
CACTTTTAAGGCTTTAAATGGTCTTGCTCCTACATACATTTCTGATTTACTGACCTGGTATATGCCCCCTCAACCATTAAGATCTGTAGATGGAGCCCTGCTGGTTATTCCCAGGTCTCGGTTTGTCACAAAGGGTGATGAGGCTTTTGCTGTTAGAGCTCCCACACTATTGAAGTCTCTTCCTGTTGAACTAAGACAAACCAAGTCTCTAGCTTCTCTAGCTTCTTTTAAATCTTGTCTTAAAACTTTTCTTTTTATGAAAGCTTTTACAGATATTTGATATTCATTTTTATTTACTCATACTTTTTAATTTTCCTCTTACTTATTAGGTCTTACTCTTATTTTTGCCTTTTCTGGTTTTGTTTCTTTGTAAAGCACTTTGTAATATTGTTTTAGAAAAGGGCTATATAAATAAATGTATTATTATTATTATTTGAGTGTGTGGATACTCTTTTCTTTTTCAGTGGGAGCCAAAATATAACGCAAAAATGTAGCTCTTCTTGCTGCATCCTCTGTCCGAATAGATCCACTGACTCACATAAGTTGGAATCAGTTCATCTGGACACAACGTTTATTGAGACAAACGTTTCTAAGTGACCTCTTCAGTCTCAACTGACTGCAAGTAGCCCCACCTTTATAAACAACAGTGGCACAATGCCCGAAAACAATGATCGGTTTGATATGCAAATTGCCGTGACCATTAACTAGAGTTTCAATGGCCATGTTTACTATTCACAGCAGATTGAGGAATGGTTGCCACCACAGTATTGTAAGATGGTGACAGATGTACTCTTAGCCCCCCCCCCCCCCCGGTTCGGGGATGGTCGTTCCCTCTTCTTCACATAGATGGCCTCCTTGACTCCTCGTTCAAATCAGTGTTCCTCCCTATCAAGGATGTGCACATCCTTATCTTTGAAAGAGTGGCCACTGGCCTGTAGATGGGTGTAGACTGCGGAGTCCTGGCCTGACGTGTTAGCTCTCCTGTTTTGTCCCATCCTCTTGGCCAGCGTCTGATTAGTTTTCCCAGCAATCCTCCTGGCACTTAACAGCGTGCACTATATTGCTCTGTTTATGCCGGGGGGCCCGATCCTTGGGGTGGACCAATTTCGGGCACAGCGTGTTTTGGGGTTTGAAAGCAACTGAGATGCGGTGTTTGGAAACTCCTGCCACATATGGAATCACCACTGGTTAACGCTTAGGCTGCTGTTGTCCTCCTCTCTTTGATCAGCTTGTGCACTGTTTGGACATCTTCCTGGCTTTGACAAATGCCCAGTTAGGATAACCACCCCTTCTCCGGCTGCTGTGTCAGTGGGGACATTGTCAGCTTGGTGGTACAGCGTCCTGATGACTCCTAGTTTGTGCTCCAGTGGGTGATGAGAGTCAAACCTTAAGTACTGATCAGTATGTGTGGGTTTACGGTAAATATCAACAATCAAAAGTCCCCCATCACCAATTGCAATTTCAGTCTAAGAAGGCTAGCTAACCTGTCATTTTTCACATCCTCCCTAGTGAACTTGATGTGGCTGTCAACAGTTAATGTGGTCGGTGAAATGTGGTACATCCTGAGATTTAATTTTAACCCAGGTGTCATCCACAAATCTGAACTAATGGCTAGGTGGTGTCCCTGGATAGGACATCAGAGCCCTCTTTTCCACTTCCTCTTTAAACAAGTTGGCCATTGTAAGTGAGACTAGGGAACCCATAGCACACCCATGCTTCTGCCGATAGTACTGCCCCTGTCTGTGAAGTACATGGACTGAAGACACAGCTTCAGGAGCAGACACACTTGGTCAGTGTTAAGGATGGTCCTATTGCTAAGGTTAGGGTCATTTTTTGATTTCATGTGGACTACCTCCACTGCTTCATCAGCAGGAACACACGTGAAGAAAGACGTAACATCATAAGAGGCCATTGTTTCATCCACCTCCATAATGTTGTCCCTCACCTTATCCACAAAAGCCATAGTGTTCTGAATTTGATGTTCACTACTGCCTACCAATGGGTTAAGAATAGATACCAGAAACTTAGAGATGTTAGATGATGAGTACACATTGCCAATTAAACACTAGTTAATGATCACAGCAATTTGCACATGAAACCAAGTGTTGTTTTCGGTCGTTATGCCACCGAATTTATAAGGGTGGGGATACCTGCAGTCAGTTGAGACTGAAGGAGTCAGTTAGATGAGTGATGAAACCTTTCTCTCTCAATAAACGTTGTGTCCAGATGAACTGTTTCAACTTTCTGTGATTTTCTTACCTGGATTATTGAGCATGCTTGAATACAGATCCACTGACTATTTTGAAAAAATTGTAGGAGTCTTTCCATATCTTGTATTCAGTGTATAAATGCTCCGAGGTTTACTGGGGTTGGTGAGGATAGCTGAGCATCACAGGCGGGTGCTTCTACGGCTGCGTTTGCCTGATCAACCATGGCTCTGGTGAATGCTAACAGCTTGTGCATCACTGGGCTTAATGGCTTGAAAAAGTTTTCAAAAATCAGTTTTCTTGGCAAATGAATGTGAAATCTTTGTTGTTCTGTCTTCTTGCCTTGAGTTTGTTGCAATCCTCATCTTTCGTCACTATAAAATGTTGTTGTTGAATAAAAGAGTAGTCCATAGTTCTTTCACTTGCTTAATTTTCAACGTTTGTCTCAAGTTCAGATGCATTGATGTAGCCATGATGCTGTAGTTCTCCCTCATGCCGTTTCTAAATCACACCTACCTACTCTCGGTCTCGCAATATTAAATCAACTATACTACACCCAGAAACACTCCCTTCAGTATCAGAGAACAACTGCCATCGAATAAGGGAGTTTTGTTTTTGTTTCCGATTTTTCTAAACGGAGCTGAGCGCTATTCAAACCTGCTAATACATTCATTCATTCATTCATCATCAGCTGCTTCTCTGGGGTCGGGTCACAGTGGCAGCAAGCTAAGTAGGGCACTCCAGACGTCCCTCTCCCCAGCAACGCCCTCCAGCTCCTCCTGAGGGATCCCAAGGCATTCCCAGACCAGATTGGACATGTACTCCCTCCAGCGAGTTCTGGGTCTACCCCGGGGTCTCCTCCAGTTGGCCGTGCCCGGAAAACCTCCAAAGGAAGGCGCCCTGGAGGCATCCTAATCAGATGGCTGAACCACCTCAACTGGCTCCTTTCGATGCGCGAGTCAGATGAGCTCCTGGCCCTCTAATGACACAGCACCAGTGTGTGTGTGTTTGCACGTGTGCATGTGTGTGTGTGTGTGTGTGCGCTGAAGGATCTGTTGGCACGGTGGCCCAGGGGTTAGCACTGTTACCTCACATCAAGAAGGTACTTGGTTCGAACCCCAGTCCGTGCCAGGTCCTTTCTGTGTGGACTTTACATATTCTCCCCGGGTCTGTTTGGGTTTACTCCAGGTGTTCTGGTTTCCTCCAACCATCAAAAAGACATGCATGTTAGGAACCCCTGCCTGTGCCCCTGAGCAAGGCAATGGAAAGAAGAACTGGAGTTAGTCCCCAGGTGCTGCAGCTGCCCACTGCTCCTGTACAATAGGATGGGTTAAATGCAGAAGACAAATCTCATTTTAAGAATCCAATTCGTTGTAAGAATACAATGTCACATAAAGTGACTTTCTTTCATTCAAGAAGGAGGGGGCAGGTAGTTTATAGGGAGGCAGCAAAAGGTAGACCTCTATTTTGCAGTGTACATGGTACACACACACAAACATGTGCGTGCGCACGCGTAAACACATACATACACACACACCCGCAAACAGATAAACACATACACACCCTCCATCATCTTCACTAAATGGAGGTTTATTATTATTATTGAGGGGACATCTCTCTCACAGACCAGTGCCGGGGCAAGGCAGTTCTGGCCAGACCCTTTTCTCGAACAGCAAAAAAAAAAAAACCCACGTTATTTAACACTTAATTTCTGCTCTCAGCGGGTGACATCAGTCTGCAAAAAGTAATGTGAGGTGACTACAAAAAAATAACTTCCTTTCTAAAACCCCCCCCCCAAACCTTTCTGAAGGACATCTGTATGGGCCATTAACATACACTATTGTAGCAGGAGCAGAAGTGCCCAGCAAGCAGCTGGGGCCACATGAAGAAGCCACCTACGAAAAAAGAGACAAACAAAATATATTGTCTGTGCTGACGGGGGACGCTAGGTACATGGAGAAGCATGTGTAGTAGTTAATGGCATGTCAGCGGTGGGGAGGAGAGGTCAGAACCAACAACTGCACAGGGAAGGCTTCTTTACTGCATCCCGGCAAACACACTCCCCCACAGCAGAGCCTGTAATAGGGGTGTGTGTCATCACTTTGGAGTGTGTGGAATAAATTCCCACAGCTGGGCCAGCTGGAGGGAGGGCAGGAGAGAGAGAGAGAGAGAGAGAGAGAGAGAGAGAGAGAGAGAGAGAGAGGAGAAGAGAGAGAGAGAGAGAGAGAGAGAGAGAGAGAGAGAGAGAGAGAGAGAGAGAGAGAGAGAGAGAGAGAGAGAGAGAGAGAGAGAGAGAGAGAGAGAGAGAGAGAGAGAGAGAGAGAGAGAGAGATATGGGCCTTTGTGAATCCATAAATAAAATCTGCTGGCTGGTCTTTTTTTTCTCTTCCTCTCTCTCCTTTCATCAGCTATACAGCTTTATGTACATTCCTGCCTTGAAAATGAGGAATAGGGAGGAAGAGAGGATGAGTGCAGAGCCGATTTTTATTCCCCCAATACTGCATCATTAACTGCTGGAGAAAAGACGTGTAGTGGAAGCTTTAGCGATTCTCGGCGTAATCAGGAAAACCAACTAACCAAAGGAGATCGATCAAAACGTTGGACGGCAGCGAACCATTCTCTATGATATTGTGATTCTGCTCGTGTACACTAAGGTTACACCAACGCCCGGTAATCACTAGGTCGCTGCTGTTGTTTGACGCTACAGTCTTACTCATTACACAAACAGAAATCTGAAAAGAAGGAGCGGGCCTATTTGTGCGAACGTCCAGGGCTCACTTTTCCCTCGGACTGAAGACTCCACATGACTAAATAACCTCATGTCGTGTGTTCAGTCAGAGCTGATGTCTTCATTGGACAGCCTAAGCATTTTAACAAGGACAGCCCATCTGTACGGTTTCACTCATTAGCACTTTGGCCTCCTAGGAGAGAGGGGTAATATGGTTGGAGACTCAGAAGACAATAATGGAGAGAGAAAGAGAGAGAGAGAGAGAGAGAGAGAGAGAGAGAGAGAGAGAGAGAGAGAGAGAGAGAGAGAGAGAGAGAGAATACCTTTGGGCCTCGTTGAGATGGACCTCACATTATCCGACCCCAGAGACATAAGAAATCATAATTTGAGGGAAGGTTTTAAAGCCGAGAATAAGCGCGTCAGATGATTCAGCCCTTCCTGAACCTAAACAACTTGCTTTATGCTAAATTAGGGTTTGAAAACAGCCGATAATTAATGCACCTACACACACACGAGCACATGGAAATCCTTTGCAATGTTGCAGCAGGAAGGCTGAGGAATGTGACCAAAAGGCAAGTTTATTGCAAAGTGATAAGCACCTATAATTATGGAGGGGAAGTTAGAAATGTGACCTGATTATGTGAACTAACTGCAACAAAATGCATGAAGGACCAAAGAAGGTCTGTTCACAAAGATGTCCAGCAGCCAAGCATACATCAACCTCTAACATATTCATTTGTTTTTACATTACTTTTACTGTGTTACGATTTCATTTTGCACACACGTTTATCCAAAGTGACGTATATCAACACAAGCATGGATCTAGTCAGGAGGCAAGAACGCAAGTAAGTGCCAAAAAACTAGGTGCAAGTCCAACAGGACATACAGTACTGCTTCAAAGTTTGTGAACCCTTTAGAATTTTCTATATTTCTGCATAAATATGACCTAAAACATCATCAGATTTTCACACAAGTCATAAAAGTAGATAAAGAGAACCCAATTAAACAAATGAGACAAAAATATTATACTTGGTCTTTTATTTGAGGAAAATGATCCAATATTACATATCTGTGAGTGGCAAAAGTATGTGAACCTCTAGGATTAGCAGTTAATCTGAAGGTGAAATTAGAGTCAGGTGTTTTCAATCAATGGAATGACAATCAGGTGTGAGTGGGCGCCCTATTTTATTTAAAGAACAGGGATCTATCAAAGTCTGATCTTCACAACGCATGTTTGTGGACGTGTATCATAGCAAGAACAAAGGAGATTTCTGAGGACCTCAGAAAAAGCACTGTTGATGCTCATCAGGCTGGAAAAGGTTACAAAACCATCTCTAAAGAGTTTGGACTCCACCAATCCACAGTCAGACAGATTGTGTACAAATGGAGGAAATTCAAGACCACTGTTACCCTCCCCAGGAGTGGTCGACCATCAGAGATCACTCCAAGAGCAAGGCGTGTAATAGTCAGCCAGGTCACAAAGGAACCCAGGGTAACTTCTAAGCAACTAAAGGCCTCTCTCACATTGGCTAATGTTAATGACCATGAGTCCACCATCAGGAGAGCACTGAACAACAATGGTATGCATGGCAGGGTTGCAAGGAGAAAGCCACTGCTCTCCAAAAAGAACATTGCTGCCCATCTGCAGCTTGCTTAAGATCACATGGACAAGCCAGAAGGCTATTGGAAAAATGTTTGAAAATCATGACTCTCGGCTCGCTAGCTATTCTATTTCCTCCCCATGTGGAAATGCTGCTGATGTTGGTGGCTACAAAGCCTCCCAATGTACCCATGCGATAACTGGAGGCCAGCTGGCCACCGTTCAAAGCCTGCAACGGAGGAAGACCATCTCTTCCAGAGGTCCTGTACTGTGACCTCCCCGACAGCCAGACTTTAATACCAGGCGGCCACCTGAAGGACGGGCTCTGCTGAGATGATGACACCGACCAAATAAGAGATGGGCTCACAAAACACTTGATCCAGCAACGTTTCTGAAAGTGCAGGTAAGCCGGATAATAGGGAAATTAGAAAGTCAAGGTTGAACATTTTCTCAAGAATTGTCATCAGTTGTTGAGGTCCTGGTGATGTAGGGTAGACTGAGTACAATCAGAAGAAAGGCACGTTATTTTGTCATTGTACAGTTACAACGAAATGTGTTCTCTGCATTTAACCCATCCTATTGTATAAGAGCAGTGGGCAGGTGCAGCGCCCGGGGACCAACTCCAGTTCTTCTTTCCATTACCTTGCTCAGGGGCACAGGCAGGAGTATTAACCCTAACATGCATGTCTTTTTGATGGTGGGAGGAAACCGGAGCATCCGGTGGAAACCCACGCAGACACAGGGAGAACATGCAAACTCCACACAGAAAGGACCTGGTACAGCCTGGGGTTCGGACCCAGGACCTTCTTGCTGTGAGGCAACATTGCTAACCACTGGGCCGCTGTGCTCCCCAATTGAAATACTTATTGCTTTTTGAACTATACACAAAAACTGTCACTGGAAAACAACTGATTTGTCTACATGCGTTTCTTTTATCTGACTACCAATGCAGAATCAACATTTTTCAGCTAGTGTGTACAGACGAATGAATACATGTGTTACAACTGTCCTCACGCCTGTGATTGATGTAACACTCATTTATAATGCAACAAACTAGGTAGGTCAAGTGAAATCAAACTATTCGACGTACATTTTATATTCTTCTGATCTGTCAGTAGCCATAGATTCCCTTTGAAATCGACCACTTCTAAAAAATTAATCACTTTGTGCCATAGTATGAGATAGGCCTATCTCACAAAGAAGAATAATCATTGATTGCACTTGAACTTTTCAGTATATGAGTTAACGAATTGTTCAAGAAATTGAAATGATGTCATACTTTGTTTGCTTGCCTAAGCCCACCAGCTGAATGAATATGAGACTTCAACTCTTGCATGACTTGGAAGAATCTTTTGTGTTTTACTGCTATTATAATACCACACAGCTGTGTCCCACCACCTTGTTCCTTTGGACAGCTTAAAAAAAAGGAGTATCGGGGTGCTCGGATAGCGTAGTGGTCTATTCCATTGCCTACCAACACGGGGCTCGCTGGTTCGAGTCCTCGTGTTACTTCCGGCCTGGTTGGGCGTCCCTGCAGACATAATTGCCTGTGTCTGTGGGTGGGAAGCCGGATGTGGTTATGTGTCCTGGTCGCTGCACTAGCGCCTCCTCTGGTCGGTCGGGGTGCCTGTTCGGGGGGAAGGGGAACTGGGGGGAAAAGCGTGATCCTCCCACGCAGTACGTCCCCCTGGTGAGGCTCCTCACTGTCAGGTGAAAAGAGGCGGCTGGCGACTCCACATGTATCGGAGGAGGCATGTGGTAGTCTGCAGCCCTCCCCAGATTGGCAGAGGGGCTGGAGCAGCGACCGGGACGGCTCAGAACAGTGGGGTAATTGGCCGGATGCAATTGGGGAGAAAATGGGAGGAAAAATCCCCCCCTCCCCAAAAAAAGTATCCATACATTTGACAAAACGTTATTTTTTAGTGGACAGATCAAAGATCACGATTACCTTTGTTTTATTTCAGGGTCGAGTAGGCAAAATGATCTATCCAAAATGAAAACAAGGTAAGAAAGTCAAAACTTGACACCGAAAACAGACTTTGTTCACTGTTTTCAGAGCAGAGATCGGCACGTTGGGGAGATTTCACACACTCCCAAGAGGACAATATCACACGTGTACAGAGCAAATATAGTTCCAGTTTGCATCACAAATATGAAGAGCTTTGCGTACAACGGTGCTCCTGTTACAACCGTACGTGGCCTACCCTACATTTTCGTTATTTACTTATTTATATGGGGGCCCTTTTCACCTTTATTAGACAGTGATAGCAAAGAGGTAGACAGGAAATGAGGAAGAGAGAGGCATGACATGCAACAACGGTCATTGGCTGGAATTGAACCGGCAATGGTGGCAACCATGTGGCCATGTGGTATGAGCTGTAACCATTCAGCCACATTTTGGGTAAATGCGTCTCTCTTCCGTGTAGCGTTTCTCTACTGGATGATCCTCCTGACATTTCACGGTGAAAACAATTTTAACATGGAATTTATTTGCTAACAATAAATCATCTGTCCATTTTATCACCAGTCATAAATACAATGTTTATGTACACGGATAGCAGCTCTGAGAAACGATGCACATCGGACACACACGGAGTTGTATGCCAGCACTCAAACTTACTCATATACTAGTCATATACTGTATGACAAATTACTCACACTTACTCATACTGTCTAGCGCCATGTCCACACTAATCCAGAAGAAAAAGGAAAATGCCATTTTCATGTTAAGAACAGGTAGAATGTTTTCTGGCCACATTATGAGCATGCATAAAGACATGTTGTGGTGGACACTAGGGGCTATGCCTCTCACCCAGCAGGACTGTGAGCTGGGGGCGTGGTTTACGTTCCCGGGCCTGCCGGTGCAGGGTTGTTCCTGCTGCAGTTGGTTTTTGGAGTTGAGGAATAAACAGCAAACTCGCCTTGGTCTCCTGTGTTTTTTCCTCATTCCTGCCACAATGTCAACATTAGTGTTTTTTTTTCTTTTCTCTTCTTTGGACCCCCCCCCACCCCACCTTTTCTCCCCAATTGTATTCGGCCAATTACCCCAATCTTCCGAGCTGTCCCGGTTGCTGCTCCACCCCCTCCACCGATCCGGGGAGGGCTCCAGACTACCACATGCCTCCTCCGATACATGTGGAGTCGCCAGCCGCTTCTTTTCACCTGAAAGTGAGGAGTTTCGCCAGGGGAACGTAGTGCATGGGAGGGTCATGCAATTCCCCCCAGTTCCCCCTCTCCCCTGAACAGGCGCCCCAACCGACCAGTGGAGACACTTGTGCAGCGACCGGGATAAATACCCACATCTGGCTTCCCACCTGCAGGCACGGCCAATTGTCTGTAGGAACGTCGGATCAAGCCGGAGGCAACACGGACACGCCATCCAGCGACACATTAGCCTTTTTAGATCAATTTTGAAATGCTGCCGAACCAATAGAACCTGCAGTCTCTTCTGTGCAGTGTGCACACATGACTTGACAGCAGTTTCATGACATTTCTGCCAAAGCAGCCCCCTGTCATCTTCATCATCCTTTTTGAAAAATTCAAGTGTTCCCTGTTCACACAACAATGCAGGTTTACAAAAAAAAAAATTTTCCCCTCCTTTTACTCCCCAATTGTACCCGTCCAATTACCCCACTCTTCTGAGCTGCCCCGTTGTTGCTCCAGCCCCTCTGCCGATCCGGGGAGGGCTGCAGACTACCATGTCTCCTCTGATACATGTGGAGTCGCCAGCCGCTTCTTTTTACCTGAACGTGAGGAGTTTTGCCAGGAGGATGTAGCACATGGGAGGATCACGCTATTCCCCCCAGTTCCCCCTCTCCCCTGAACAGGTGCCCCGACCAACCAGAGGAGGCGCTAGTGCAGCGACCAGGACACATACCCACATCTGGCTTCCCACCCGCAGACACGGCCAATTGTGTCTGTAGTGACATCCGACCAAGCCGGAGGGAACACAGGGATTCAAATTGGTGATCCCCATGTTGGTAAGCAAGGGAACAGACCGCCACGCTACCCAGACGCCCGGAGTTTTCAAATTTATCCCCTGTGAAGAGCATTTTCATAATGATAGATCTTTGGTGGTCAAAAATGCTGGTTTAGTATGAATGGAAGGCCAAAACAGGGAAGAAAAGATGCAAACTTGTTTTCTAATATCCATATTAGCGTGGACGACTCTTAAGGCAACCCTTCATCATTAAGGTCTCAGAATACGCTTCGATTTAAGTGAACCACGCAGGGCTTCCTTCCTTTGCTGTCCGACCTCCCACGGTGAAATAAGAAGTCCAGAGGAGGTTTCATGTAGTGGAAGTCTGAAAGAGGACGAGGTCACGTCAGGTGAAGTCTTTAGTTGTACAAGTGTCTGACTGGACCAAAATGTTAGTTCTCAGCCTTCCAACACGTAGTGACCAAATAGATATCATGTGAGGTGTCAAACACGGCTGTCATTCTCAGAACAGCGTACTTGGTCAACTTTAAAATCAGATCCCAAAACTACAGCCCCCCTTATCCCTGTCATTGCATTGTCTGTTCACTAACCTCACCCCTGCGGTATCTGTAGAAGAATAAAACAAAGCAGGGGGGCATCCGGATAGCGTGGTGGTCTATTCTGTTGCCTGCCAACATGGGGATCGCTGGTTCGAATCCCCGTGTTGCCTCCGGCTCGGTCGGGTGACCCTACCAGACACAATTGGCCGTGTCTGTGGGTGGGAAGCCGGATGTGGCTATGTGTCCTGGTCGCTGTATTGGTGCCTCCTCTGGTCGGTCGGGGTGCCTGTTGGGGGAGGGGCGGGGTTGGGTGGGGTGGGGGGGGACTGGGGGGAATAGCATGATCCTCCCACACACTACGTCCCCCTGGTGAAACTCCTCACTGTCAGGTGAAAAGCAGCAGCTAGCGACTCCACGTGTATTGGAGGAGGCATGTGGTAGTCTGCAGCCCTCCCTGGATCAGCAGAGGGGGTGGAGCAGCGACCAGGACGGCTTGGAAGAGTGGAGTAATTGGCCGGGTACAATTGGGGAGAAAAAGGGAGAAAAAAAAGAAGAATAAAACAAAGCATCTGAGGTTTGTACAACCTAACACACGCCTGCAGACAGAGACAAAACTGTTTTGACAGTTTTGGTTTGAGTTAATGACCAGAATTTAAGGAGGATTAAAGTTAGTAACCCAGTCATTAAAGATCCCACAATAACGATCTCTAACGTTTTGGACAAAAACGTTTAGCACAGGCATTAAGTCTAGTGTGTGTTTTTGGCATATTGTCTTTGACGTATTGCTTGTGAGTTACAAGGTGATTTGTAATCAACATGTGATGAACATGACTTTGAATTTCTCGTTTTACTGAAGTACTGAACTTTAGAGCGGATAAAAGGCAGATGGCAGAATGTTCACACAAGTGAACCTGTGGTTTGACAAATGCACTTTCCATATGCTTGGATTAAAAAAAAAAAGGAAAAAAGAAAAGAAAAAGAAAATCACCTCCAGGGACGATGTTAGACGCCTCATTCCTTTTAACAGCTTCCACCCCCTCATCCCTCTCCTCATTATCATCAAATGAAAACACACGAGTCTCGAATCTGAAGCCTTTTTTCTCGTGGTAGTGTGTTAAATAGTCACTTCAAGGACTTCTTCCTGCTAAGCAGTGAGATGTAAGATCTTGTCAAAGGAAGTTGAGATGCGATGAGACGATTGGTGGTAGCCGAGGCGGTCCAGCGTCCGAGGCCTCCCAGATAAATGTTGGTTATGAGGGCAGAGCGGGAGGACCCAGCAAGGAGACGTGGAAACCAAAACAAACAGGGGAGAAGCAAATCTGGTGGTTTGCTGGCTGTTTTACGACGCGGTTTGTCATATTCCTGCATCATTTCAGGCCTCTGCCACCAGAGACTTCATTACAGCTTAGTGCGCAACAATGCGTTAAAAGGTAGCTGTCATTGCATGACCTCTCATCAGGGATCAAGAGGTATCTCCGACCAGGGGTTTTCAATCTGTGGGTCACAGCAGGGGGCTAGTTGGGTCACGGGGTTCCTGCGGTAAACACATTTTGTATGGAGACTACACATTTGTTTTATTTTTTTGTGATCAAATTCCTGATTTATTTCCAAATAGAACAGAAAATATTTATTTTCAAAAATTTTAGTCAATACAACCAATGCAATTTTGATATTTTTAATTTTAATTAACAATTAAATAAAGTATTTTTTTAAAAATGTAAAAAATAAACAATGAAATTATCAATAATTAAAAAATTAAAACGTACATTTAATACAATTAAATTAACTTAAATTTAATTTAAATTTTAATAAAAAAATACAAGGATTGTAAGTTATGTCACTTTTTGACAGGAAATTATAATTTATTTCTTATTTTAGGGCACAAAATTTTTGGTGTGTCACGGTTTGAAAAGTCAAGTTTGGGCCAAAAAGTTGGGAAGCCCTGAGTTGAAATAGCAAAGACACACACACACACACACAGACACACACATACACACACTCATACTCATACTTTGACTTATGTACATTCATTTGCTTGGAGGCTTACACTAACCTTAACATAACCCCAATGAAGACAGAAACCATTTTACACCATGCTGAATAATTGCAGTGAAACCAAACCAAATTTGGTCCCCAATTAGACATGCCGTCCCCAATAAACTGGTTTGAAGTCCAAAATTTGCCCCAAAATTTGGTGGCCTATGACAGAAACACGCATGCGCACACACACATGCGCGCACACACACACGCGCGCACACACACATGTACGTCTTGGGCAGTGCTATGATTCTAGGATTATATTACATGAAGTATGCCAACTGACGTGAATCAGGACGGATTAGGTTGGAAACTTATGCTGTATTAAACTACATAACTCTTTCTGCCATAGGCTGAACTGAACTCAAAGGAAATCAAGATTTCCTGACTTGAAAAGTTACGGCATCTCTGTATATACAAAGATGTGATGTGTTCCTTGATGAATATTTTCTGTAAGGATTGTCTGCTCTGACCTGTCGAGAGGCCACACTTCACACATTATACCTGTGTTTTTGTACCTCGAGGCAGCTTTAAGTCCATCTACTCTTTCCAGCACAAAAGAAAAACAGAACAGGTGTTCACCAGTTCCTGGGCAGGATGGGCTTAACAGCATGTTTACCTCGTTTTCCCTCCGCTCTCGCTGAGCAGATTCATGACCCGCAGTTTGCCAGCTGAGAGAGAAAGTCTTCAGGGAAAAGCTATGCAATATGGAAATTAGTGTTGGATGCCAAGCAGAAACTTACTTGACAAATTACCGTTTCCCCAATGTTTTCCCCACAAATAGTTGTTTTAATGAACCTTAAAAAACTCACAAAGGAGTCAAGTGTCCACCCTTAAGCAGCTTACAAATACGACAGGCTCCCTAAGAGGCATCATTAGAGCAAATCGGTCAATACAGGCTGTTTGCAAAGTATGTGGAGCAGCCTCATACTGCAACACACAGCATGTGGATTATAATCAGGTTTGACCAATGAACCTGAAAATATAAACTTTTTATACTACATGCGATCCGTTTCACTCACATGGCAAAACAAGCATGGGAAAATATGCCGCCTTAAAAAAGTCACAACACCGACAGACAGATAGATAGATGAATAGATACACAGATAGATAGACGAATAGACACACAGATAAACAGAGAGACAGACAGATTGATGAATAGACAGAAAGACAGACAGACATAGATGAATAGACAGACAAATGAACAGACGGACAGATGAACAGCTACAGACAGACAGACAGAAAGATAAACAGACAGACATAGATGACTAGACAGACAGACAGACAGACAGATGAACAGATACAGACAGACAGACAGACAGAAAGATGAACAAAGACAGACAGACAGATAGAGCGATAGATAGATGAATAGACAGACAGATAGACAGACAGAGATAGACAGATGAACAGACAGACAGACACATGAACAGACAAACAGACAGACAGATAGACAGACAGATATATGAAAATACAGACAGATGAACAGACAGAGATAGATGAACAGACACAGACATATGAACAGACAGACAGACACATGAACAGACAGACAGACAGATAGACAGACAGATATATGAAAATACAGACAGATGAACAGACAGAGATAGATGAACAGACACAGACATACGAACAGACAGACAGACACATGAACAGACAGACAGACAGACAGATATATGAAAATACAGACAGATGAACAGACACAGACATACGAACAGACAGACAGACAGACAGACAGACAGACAGATAGATGAATATACAGAGACAGACAGATGAATAGACACAGACAGAGATGAACAGACAGATTAACAGATAGATGAATAGACAGACAGGTGAACAGACAGACAGACAGACGAATATACAGAGACAGATAGATGAATAGACAGATAGATGAACAGACAGAGATGAACCAACAGATGACTAGACAGACAGATACATGAATAGACAGATAAATAGACAGACAGACAGATGAACAGGTACAGACAGACAGACAGACAGAAAGATGAACAAAGACAGACAGACAGATAGATGAATAGACAGACAGACAGACAGACAGACAGATAGATGAATAGACAGACACAGATCAACAGACAGACAGAGATAAACAGATGAACAGACAGACAGACACATGAACAGACAAACAGACAGATAGATAGACAGATAGGTGAATATACAGAGACAGACAGATGAATAGACACAGACAGACAGACAGACAGACAGACAGACAGATGAACAGACAGTCAGAAATAGATGAATTGACAGACAGATAGATGATTAGACAGACAGATGAACAGCTACAGACAGAAAGATGAACAGACAGACATAGACGAACAGGCAGACATACAAATGAACGGATACAGACAGACAGAAAGATGAACAAAGACAGACAGATAGATGAATATACAGACAGATAGAGCAATAGATAGATGAAGACAGACAGATCAACAGACAGACAGAGAGATAGACAGACGAACAGACAGACACATGAACAGACAAACAGACAGAGATAGACAAACAGACAGACAGATATATGAAAATACAGACGGACGAACAGACAGACAGATAGATGAACAGAGATGAACCAACAGATGACTAGACAGACAGATACATGAATAGACAGACAGATGAATAGACAGACAGACAGATAATGTGTATCTCACAGGACAGTCACATGTTCATTCTTCCACAGCCACAAGAGGGATGGAGAGAGTCTGTTTCAGATTGAACAAGGTTTTCTGATGGATGTGTAATAAATAAACAAATAGCTGCCTTACGCTACCGTTTCCTGTCTCACATATTAGGGTTCTGTTTCATTCCACAAAATGAGGTTTTCATTTTGTTCCTAACTCCCACCTGAAGTTAAGATGAAGAACCCGATTCAGATTACATTATATTCACATCCCAGTTTTCATGCAGCAAATGTGATTCCACTGCCATTTATGGCATTTCTTTTAATCAAATAAAGTTTGGCATTTAGAACAAGCATGAAGAGTTTTATGCGAATACTGGGAATTTTATTCAATATTTTCTGTTTCCATCAAGTCCTATATAATTCAAAATGACAAAATCCACAAACATGGATATAAGTGTGGTTGTTGTGTTGTCCCGTATGAAGACGCCCAGACAGGAAGTGGCCCTTTGCGCTGTTCTCGTGGTTTTCTACACTACGTTTCAGTTTTTTTCTTTTTGTACTTTGGAAGGAAGGGGCCAGAAACCTTGTTTTCCTTTTATCATTTTATATTTTATGGAGCAGCTGTGGATCCTACAGCCCAATGCGTTTTATGGTTGGCTCAGATGTTGCTGTTTCCTTTTGTTTTCCTCTTTATTGGTTTAATACTTTCTATAGTTTGGTGTTCTTCTGAAAATGAACTTTATTTTGTCTTCTGACCCTCCCAAACTCAGGTTGCCATATCAACCTCATGTCAAGAGCCATTTTGGCTTTTTTTTTTTGAAGTCATAAAACAAGTGAAACTGTAGAAACAAATAGTACCCCCCCCCCAATTAGCAAAAGTTCATTTGTGCATAAAGATGTTACAGGTGTTAACTGTTAGGGCTGGTCACCACACCCAATAGGACTCAACTCTTACCTCTCCCAACTCTCCTTCAGCCACAAGTACTGTAGTAAAAGGAAAATTTGACACTAGTGCAGCAACATCTCTACTTTTTAAAAATACATAATATAATATAATATAATGCCTAGCGGCCTGTCCAGGGTGTCTCACCGCCTGCCGCCCAATGAATGCTGGGACAGGCTCCAGCATCCCCGCGACCCGGAGAGCAGGATAAGCGGTTTGGATAATAGATGGATGGATCATATAATATGAAATTATAGGGGGAGCACGGTGGCCCACTGGTTAACACAGTTGCCTCACACCAACAAAGTCCTGGGTTTGAGCCCCGGGGTAGTCCAAACTTGGGGGTCGTCCTCTGTGTGGAGTTTGCATGTTCTCCCCGTGTCTGCGTGGGTTTCCTCCAGGTGCTCTGGTTTCCCCCCACAGTCCAAAGACATGCAGGTCAGGTGAATCGGCCATACTAAATTGTTCCTAGGTGTGAATGTGTCGGTCCTGTGATGGCCTGGTAGCCTGTCCAGGGTGTTTCCCCGCCTGCCACCTAATGACTGCTGGGATAGGCTCCAGCATCCCGTGACCCCAATTAGAATAAGTGGCTTGGATAATGGATGGATGTTAAAGTTTGAATATGGGACGGATTGAGATGGACTCTTGCCAGCCTTACGCTGACAGACAGCATTTCTTGAGCGCTGTGATCTGAGAAAACATTTTCAAGGACGAGAAAAAGGGAGCGATGGCACATCGGGGCTATGAAGAAAACCCACTGCTAGGAAACATGAAGTCCCTCGAGCAATGTTATTACTCTAAAACAAAACCATTATCCCCATACAGGGGAAACATAAAAATAAAAAGTGCTTTACGGGGGAACTTTTGCGGCCTTATACAAACTTGGAGTCTGCAAACGCTTTCCAAAGCAGAAATAAATGCTCAGACAAACAGAAAAAAGGAGGAGGGAGTGCAGAATTAACAACCAACAAATATGTGCTTTGGTCCTTGGAGCATAAATGTATTGGAGTGGAGGGAGCGTGGCAGTGGACTCACTACGGCTGATTACATACTTTAATGGTCCTGGCTTCACCTCTTGTTTTACAAGCCCAAATGGTCCCAATGGTCTGATAAATCACTGGCATATCGAGTCAGATTGCTCCATTGAACTCGTACCATTTCCCAGGCTGATTAGTGGAGCAGACCAGCGACCAGGCCAGTAAAAATAAGCCTCCATCCAGTTAGGTCAAATTAAAAAAACTCTGACTCTTTTTCATGTTTTTTTTCTCTGTCTTTCTTCTTAAGGAGACCCGTGAAGCGAATTGCCCAGCTTGAAATGTTGTGTCTCCTTGCTGGAGATCAAGTCTTAAAACAGAAGAAGAGATTCACTTCATCTTTAATAAAGAAGGAAAATAAAACCCAGAAAAAATGTCTCTCTCCAGGAGGTGTGAAGAGCTGAAGTGAGCTGTGGAAAGCTCGATTGTCAGATGTGGAGGCGGCTAATCATGCCTAACGTAGAGAGCTGCCGTACTAATTCCTCTCTACAGTTGTAAATAGTTATGTATATGTAACACCCGCGGATGACTAGACTCGCTAGCCCTTGGCTAACGGGTCGGACCCTTCAGTTAACTGGTTAGCGCAGTCGCCCGTGGTGTGGGCGACCCGAGTTTGCTTCCCGGCTGCGGTTCCCAGCTGGCCCCGAATTCGCTACATTGGTGTCAGAAGTGGGATGGTCAGACCGTGAGGACATTGGAGGCGCGTGTGCTCAGAGGCGTGAGGGAGCTGGTATGTTGAAGCATGGGGATGTGCTTCCCAAAGGAGGGGGGTAGTGCAATGACCATGGATGACTAGACTCGCTAGCCCTTGGCTACCGGGTTGGACCCTTTAGTTGACTGGTTAGCGCAGTTACCCGTAGTGCAGGCGACCTAGGTTCACTTCCCGGCTGCCCCCCTGAATTCACTACATATATGTTGGAAAGAAGGGATGATGTCATCAATGGTAGTTCTGTAATGAAGATAACTTTAATTTGTCCTTCTGCAATTCAAGTCAATTTTATTTGTATACCCCAATATCACAAATTAAAAATTTGCCTCAAGGGGCTTTACAGCAACACAACATCCTGTCCTTAGACCTTCACATTAGATAAGGAACAAGTCCCAAAAAAAACCAAAAACCTTTAACAGGGAAAAAAATAAGAAGAAACCTCGCAGAGCAAACAGTGGAGGAGCGATTCAAATTGGCGATCACGTCTTCCTAATGTCGAGGCAACCATGTCAAAGAGATGCCTGTAAAATGCTTTGAATGGGAGGATGTGACTCCACAACACATTTGCATCATTCCCTCTGGCAATTTAAAAAGTTGAGAGTCTTAAATATTTGCTCAGCTCGCTTTTTTCCAGGGATGTTTTGAGCAAAGAATTAATTCGAGGGATTTAAATGTATGGTTGTGAATTTTTGCTTTCAGATGTAATTAGTTACAGATTAGTGGATGAGTTTATCTGTGTATTGTTGGTGCTTATATTGGATTAGCTTTTTTTAATTCTGAAGAAAATACAGTTAAATATATTATTTCAATCTATTAAGTGTAAAATCAATTTCACATAGCAGTGATGTCACTTAGAACTGTCATATATAATTTCTGAATCTTTCCTTCTCTAATATTTCCACACACTATATTTAAATCACTACCGTTGGTTAGCTGTTTTTTCAAAGTCACTGTAATTGATCGCAGTTAAAATCAATTTACCTAAAATACATAAAATCCATATTTCATAAATCCTGATTACAATCAACTCTAATGGATGTAAATCATGTAGCTTTCAAGCCTCTATAATGAACAATAATAATAACAATAACAGGAGAATGGAACATTTCAGAGGAAGACATTAAAAAATATTAGACATTTCTTTATGACGTGAAAGAGTCTTTTGAGGTGATGAACATCCCTGCATTTCATCCATGTTCAGATGTGAACTTGGCTTACTGAAAATTATTTTGAAAGTATTTTCGGCTACACAGAAAAATACCCCCCCCCCCTTTCTCCCAAATTGTACTTGGCCAATTACTCCACTTGTCTGAGCTGTCCCGGTCACTGCTCCACCCCGTCTGCTGAATCCGGGGAGGGCTGCAGACTACCACATGCCTCCTCTCATAAATGTGACGTCACTAGCTGCTTCTTTTCACCTGAGGAGTTTTACCAGGGGGACGTAGTGCGTGGAAGGATCATGCTATTCCCCCCAGTTCCCTCTCCCTCCCAAACAGGCACCCCGACCAACCAGAGGAGGTTCTAGTGAAGCAACCAGGACACATACCCACATACGGCTTCCCACCCGCAGACATGGCCAATTGTATCTGTAGGGATGCCTGACCAACCCGGAGGTAACACGAGGATTTGAACCGGCGAGCCCCATGTTGTTAGGTAACAGAATAGACCACTACACCAACTGGACACCCTCAGAAAAGTATCTTTAATCCAGGAATCTATGATTCTGCATATAGTTTTTTTCAGCATTTTCCCTCAATTCTAATCGAGGGTCTTAGGTATGGGGTTATGTACATTACACAGAATGTAATTTTGACTATATAACCTTCTGGGACTGAATTGTGATTTAAGGCTACACAGACAAATTTGAGTCAACATCGTTTCAGTTCATCTTAGTAGATAACTTCAACTTTCATGGAAGGCATTTCTTCACTGCACTCCAGCTGAGTTTGACAAGATTCATCATTCCCTGTTTAGGAATCTACTGAATGCTACATTGGTGCTGAAAGTTCAACTCAATTTGCTAAATTCTGTGCTCTGACCCTCTGTTTATCTCACCATAGCCAGGGTGTAAGAGATCATGTCAGCAGAGGGGAGAAAAAGGAAGGAGCATAGATTCACAGGATGGCCGAGGGGCTCAGAAGGTGGAAACACACTGTCTCATTCTGAGTTTAAATCTCTGAGAATCAAGACCAATTTTAATGATATGTAATTAAGACCTAAACAAATTTTCCCCAACGGATACGATTAATGGAGAACTTATTACAGGCTATGGCACCCAAGGGTGTAATAAATTCATACTAATCTTGTGGCTGTCAGCCTAGGGGCTTCAATGCTATTGAAATGCCTTCATTTTGAGGGCAGGGCAGGACAGGTGCTGGAGGGGCTCAGGGGAGTTAAAATTAGAGGCCCAATAAATCTGGAGCCCTGTTGCTTATTAAGTCAAAACAAATGAAAATCAGGAAGTGCAAAACAACACGTGGGGCCTGCATTTTAATCAGACATACCATGCAGGTACACACTGGGTCACTCACTCAAACAGACAGATGGACAGAGATAAGACATAGACATATGAAAAGACAGATAGACAAGACAGACATATCCAGGGCTGGGCATTTTTGGATCGTTGCATCCCATATAATGATTATGTATCACCAGCGTATGACAAATCACCACTCTTGGCATTGTGGTTGCTTTAATTGCTTGCACACAACCAGCTCCATTACCCCGGTTGGGCGGAGTTAAAAGCGTGCAAATAAAAAGTGCCTCTCAAATCCGTCAGTCTGCAGACAAACTGGAGACAGTGGCATTGACAAAAAAGTTAATGTCAGAATGGTCCAATGATGGATGACTCCTACCTGGAAGCTTCTTGTGGCTCGGCAGCCCAGAAACACTCTTTAAACTGAGCGTGCCCGGGAAGCTATACATCACCAAACACCACTCTGCTTTTGATACCGGTCTAAATGGCCCACATTGTTTAATTGGGGTGTGTGTGTGTGTGTGTGTGTGTGTGTCTCGCTCTCTCTGTGGTAGGGGGTGAAATACCCTCAGACAAAGGATTTTCTTTTATCTGAACTCTGAACCCAAACCCGCTACTCTTATTTATTTCTGGGGTTGTATACCCAACAGACAACACCATAATCTTTTACTTCAATGGAGGTTAGACATAGTATGTGTGTGGGGGGGAAACCTCTTCGTTCCTCTTTTTAGTGCCACATTACTTTTAATAGAAATCTCATATCTGAGTCATACACTTTGCCTTCTCAGTTAACTAGATGAAATGTATGTTGAATAACAGAAAACACGAGTTTGATAACCCCAGAGTGAAGGTGGTCTCACGTCAAAAGATCCCCACAGTAATTAGGATCAGTCATCATTAAGCTAGCATGAAGTCATTAGCAGGTTCACAGAACCGAAAGGTCTGGGCAGCAAAAATATTTTCAGATTTTTCACAGCCAAAAATAAGTCACTGTTTTCCTGGGAATGAGAGATGGAATTCCTCACCGTGTCAGACATCATGGATCATAACTGCGAGCGACAGGCTATTATCATTGGTGCCATGCCAATGACTGGAAACTTAGTGAGTTAATTTCACCCCTTGTTTGTACATGGTATCGTTAAGAAAGGGGGTTTCCAAGCCCCTGAATGTATTTTTTACCACAGCTTTCACATTAAATGTCATCACGATAGGCTCAGATGTACACAGATAATGCTCCAAAGTGGGATTTAGGAAGTTCCACTGATTTTTCTGACGTCTGACCACACAATGCTCCAGTCTGAAGCTTGAAGAGATGACTTATATTTTTTTCTATGTTTAACAGCTATGCTTGCTGACCAAGCTCATGCTAAGGTTTTGTGATAACCTATGTGATTACACACTTGTCTCTGCCAAATGTATCAGGGTTTATGATCATGCCATGAAGGAAGTTGGACTCAACAATGCACTTTAATGGCTTAAAACTGTTTTGAAAAGAATAGTTTACGATTAATAGTGTATTTATCCCAGTGTGCCGCCATGTTCACGTGATGTCAGATAACCACCTCTCGGTGAAGGTGGGGTTGTCAAATTCTGCCTGAGTTTACAAGTTGGAAGTTCAATCTCAAGTTGCGTTCCTTTGCGTATTTTTTGGTCCAGTAGGATGGTGGAAATTTTGATTTTCTGAGTTCTCTGGAACGCAGCACAGGAAATGCCAAGTGTCTAAAAGCGTTATCCATCCATCCATTATCCGAACCGCTTATCCTGCTCTCAGGGTCACGGGAATGCTGGAGCCTATCCCAGCGGTCATTGGGCGGCAGGTCGGGAGACACCCTGGACAGGCCGCCAGGCCATCACACAGGGCCGACATACACACACATTCACACACTCATACCTGGGGCAATTTAGTATGGCCGATTCACTTGACCTACATGTCTTTGGACTGTGGGAGGAAATTGGAGCACCTGGAGGAAACCCAAGCAGACACGGGGAGAACATGCAAACTCCAGAGGATGACCCGGGATGACCTCCAAGGTTGCACTATCCCGGGGCTCGAACCCAGGACCTTCTTGCTGTGAGGCGACCGCACTAACCACCACTGTGCCTCCCTCTAAAAGTGTTATCCACAAAACGTTCATCGCTCAAAGTCCACATCGATCAGTTTCATGACAACAAAGAAACGACCTGGCAGACAGATGGAAAAGTATTCACTATGCTGGGGTAAGTTCAACGGCCAGGCAAGCAGAAGATAAAGGTGGTTAGAAAACAATAAATCACCAGAATAAATATTTCACCACTGTAATAACAGTGTAGCATGAAACAGGAGTAATTAACCTTATGGAGCTCTCCGTAAATGTTTCCTCCTGCTCAATTATGAGCTCATTTGCACAATCCCTCCATACTTCCCGTTGTTGTTTGCCTTATTGTCAGAAATGCTCCGTTTCCAACATTGAGACCCCTCCCCCCCGCCATTATTAACAAACAAATTGCAGAGATCCGTATAAGCACTGGAGAGTAGATGCACATGGCTCAATTTGCCTCCTAAACATCAAGCTAATGGGCTAAATTGCTTTCAGATTGAACAGCTAAAGTGAACAGGCGCTCCTCCCTAGAATATGAGAGGAAACTGGATGGATTAGACGATTACGCGGGGATCCGAGTTTGGCTAACGCCATTTTCATGTAAGTGATGTGGTGTTGGCCCCCATTTTTGAAATCATGGTACACGCGCACACACACACACACACACGCGCACACACACACACACACATGCGCACGTGCACACACCCTGAAATGAAGACATCTGCTTGAAGGCTCATGCATATGACTGTATTACGGATGTAACCCAGAAAGACTTTCCTCTGGAGATAGAGCGACACCAGAGGCACACATCAGTGAGGGCTTATCCCACTTCTTCTTGCCTTTCCTAAGCACTAAAGATAAAGCAGAATGAGAGGCACAGAGGAGTGGATGGTGTTGTTTTGGGCGAGAGAAGAAATCATAATCACAGAGAAGAGAATAAAAGAAAAAATGAAGGAAAAAAAGGGAGTAGCTTTGGTTTTGCTTTCTCACAGGCGACTCTTCCTGTGGGAAACAAACCTCCCGCAGCTTGACAAGAGGATCAGTACCAGGGTGTCATCCTCCAAAACAAATACATGAACAGGATTCTCCAAAACCCGTATTATTCAAGGAGTGTTAAAGAACATGTGTTTCCAGTCGAATGATTTCATACTTATGCAAGAAAAGGCATTATCAAGAGCTGGGAAAACAAGGCAACGGGTAAGGGAGAGGGAGAAAAAGGAAGAAAAAAAAAATCAAGTGACATCCTTTGGTGGTTACACCACAGTCTTCAAACAGCTTTGTTTTGGGGTGGGGGGCAGAGGCGGCATGCTGGCTTTTCCATTGCTAATGTGTTTTCCACTGCTTGTGTCACAGAGCTGGCATCTGTATCAAATTAGGTCTGCGATGGCGAGGCTGGGGAGCCGCCTGATATTCTGAGAACAGGGGAACATGCTACCAAACTTTGCATATTCCCCCCAAAGCCTGTTGTATAAACCCTGAACACTACGCCTGCCCAGTCAGAAAAACACATAACAATGAAGGTAATCAGGATGTGTTGCAATCACTGCCGAACAGCAAGAGACCTTCTCTTTGGAAGCGGCGTGACGCCGAGCTATCACACAGCGGGAGACACACCCACCACCTCAAAACCAGCCTTTCTCGGTTTTTTTAGACATACCTATTCATAAACATGGCCAATTAAATTGCAGAACCTATTTGCAAACACTCTGAATCACATTCCCCCCTTGCCATTGTGAAAAGACAACGTTTGGAGATGCCTTAACCCAATTACTGCATGGTCACGTTGTTTGCTCTCTTATAAGAACAATGGCAGATTTACTATTTAATGTGAAATATTTTTGGCCATTCTTATTTGGTGGGACATTAATTGTGGACACTGCCAACCTGACACAGCCTAGTGTGAAAAGTGCTAATTGTATATAACCACAAGTTATAATTGTGCTTCTCGCTGAAATCAGACAACAAATTAATAAGTAAGCAGTGTGAGAAAATGGCTGAAGGCCCTCTTAATGATTCCAAGAGTATTTGCCAAAGAACACATTCCCTAGGCAATTGGGTTATTTGTGAACAGAGTCCTTTTCACAGCGTCTGCTGTGGAAAGCTTCCTCCCCTGCAGAGCTACCAGGGACATTCTTCTCGCTCTCAACATTCTTCTGTAAGATTTTGAACATGTCCACAAGCGTTGACAATGCCTAAAAGAATATACGCCCCATTCAAGGTCTCCATGAAGGCAGCACAGGCAAAGCTTGTTTGAGGAGCATGCCAGTAACGCAGGTTCAGTAATAGAAAAAACAATATTTTACAAGTTTTAATTTCACAAAAGTAGACCTGTGCAGCTTCTGGTTGCAGTAGTTTGAAATTCCTGGTTCCTGCAATTTCAAGTAAAAAATGGTGTAAACACATGCTCTGATTTAACGCGTTTGAATGCACTGATGTGTTTCTAATGTATTGGTTTTAAATGAGTCTTAACACTGCAGCACTGCATTAGGGTTGCTTTGCAAATGTCTTACATTGCAATCAGTGTTGCATGCATTGAATTTATTCAACTTTTGTGTGCATGCATGTGTGAACTGGGTGTTGACAAAATGACAGTGAAATTCACAATAAATCTATATAATTATCTGACAGTTATTTTGCATATGGTATCACCGTCATACTCCCAAAGCATAAAGAGCCAAGTAGCGGTCCATTTCATTGCCTACATACACGGGGATCGCCGGATCGAATACCCGTGATACCTCCGGCTTGGTCGGGCGTCTCTACAGAAACAATTGGCCATGTCTGCGGGTGGGAAGCTGGATGTGGGTATGTGTCCTGGCCGCTGCACTACCGCCTCCTCTGATCGGTCGGGGCGCCTGTTCAGAGGGGAGGGGAACTGGAGGGAATAGCGGGATCCTCCCACGCACTACTTCCCCCTGGTGAAACTCCTCACTGTCCGGTGAAAAGAAGCGGCTGGCGACTCCACATGTATTGGAGGAGGCATGTGGTAGTCTGCAGCCCTCCCCGGATCGGCAGAGGGGGTGGAGCAGCAACAGGGATGGCTCAGAAGAGTGGGGTAATTGACCAAGTACAACCGGGGAGAAAAAGGGAGGGGGGGGGATTCGACATTTAAATACCCAAAACATTTCAACGTTTACATGTTTTCCCCTCCATAATTGTATTAATGGAGGGAAAATAAACATTTCTGTTTGTTGAATTCATTTAATTCAAAGACATTTCTCCATCTTCAAATGCAGGTGGACCTTGTGACCTGCTCTGCATCATATTTGCATGAAGATGATGGAATACAAACGGTCATTGCACATTAAGCTGCTCCCAGCCACCACATGATTTGAGCTGCGCACATCACTGGGTTCAGCACGGAGAACAGAGCAAAATAGGCGGAGTTTGCAAAACCTCTACCGCGACAAGTTCGTCATTTTGTTGTTGCCCAAAAAACTAAACTGATTCTCAATTAAGAAACTGAGGGGGAACCCTTTGTAAAACATATAACAAACGTAAGCTATGTTTATCACATAGGCTACACATATTGTCAACCTACAACCTACAAGCTGTTGGTTGCATGACTGTTAAAACACACTTGATACGCGTACTTGGTTTAAAACGTGTTTCCAACATGGGGCTTTATTCCTGAAGTCTCGATACAATCGTAGACTTAATGTTGTACAATTCAGGGAATTCTGACAGGAAACAGGAACAATTTATTTGTCATTTCACCCTATGTACTATGACACAAAAGAAACGAAATTCTGTTTACCCCAGCCCACAGCAATGCAACACAACAGACAAAAACAAATTTCCAAAAAAACCTCAAAAACAGCACCACCAAAAACATACAAAAACAGAGAGAACAAAGCATCCATCCAGCCATTATCCAAACCACTTATCCTGCTCTCAGGGTCATGGAGATACTGGAGCCCATCCCAGCAGTCATTGGGTAACAGGCCGCCAGGCCATCACAGGTCAAAGAGAACAAAGCAAAAAATAAAAATAAAAAACACAAACAGTCAACAACACAGTCCACCCAGTGCAAGACAGTCCAAAAACTCCACTGTCCAGAAAACCAACGCCAGCCAGGATAACTATCGGAACTGCCGGTCTGCATGGGCTAGCAGCTAGCTAAGCCTGCCCCGCTTCCATGTCCTGTCAGACCGCCCTCGGTGTTTTCTCTTTAAGCGCAGCTCCAGGCAGGGCCATGGTCCTTGGGCCCACCAGACGCAGCACACCAGTCTCCCCCAGCCAATCTCCCAGCCAGACACCTTCGACACACCTCCCCCACACTCCACACGACGACACAAACGCATACACAGACAAAAACACTGCAGTCAACTCTAGCTGAGGCCGCCACCAGACTGCCTTGGTGTTTCCTCTCAGGCAGGGCCATAGGCTAGCAGTTAGCTTAGCCTGCCCCGCTTCTGCGTCCTGTCAGACCTGACACACACAATATTAACTTTTCCTCTATTTTGCCTTCCGTGCCTGGGTGGTTGCCTCGTTTCTGTTGGCTGTGCAGGTATTAGTCACAGCATGCTGCACCCAAAGTTCAACCTAGCTGCGTCATGGTGCAGTGCAAGCTATTGGAAATAATGGGTTTCAGAGTGCAGTGGGGCTTTCAGACACAATGCGACAACGGCACCTTTAAGCATGTTCGCAGAATGTTGTGTCTACAATCTTTCAGCACTTTTAAAGACCATACAAAATGGAAAGTCTTTTCCTCCATGTTATCCCTTTTATCTGCACCAAAATCTCATTTGTCTATCATTATGTGCCTACCCCCCTCCCGCCCCCCCCCAAAAAAACAACCTTGCCCTTTTTATTTGCATCTAAATAATTGTGTTTCCTCTTCCTGGAAAAGGCATCAAATTCATAGTTAAACATCTCTGCACATGGGTGGACATCAAGAAAAAAGTCCTTGTAGACACACTAGCAGTTATGTTCCTGGATTAGCTCATACAATAGCACCCTTTCCTTTGTCCAAAAACTCTGTGCCCACCAAAAGAATAGTTGTAGTTCATTCACTGCGCGCCCTTATTAAATCTCACCTTGAACGGTCTGTTTCTGTCGGAAATATGTTACATCATGGAAGCTTGTAATGTCCTATCAATGGACTAAGACGTGAAATAAGCAGCAATGGAATCTCTGCTGCCACAGTAACTTACAAAGGAGTCAAAACAAACACATGTGGTAAAGGGAGGCGAGACAAATCTTAACGTTCCTTTTTTTTGGGGGGGGGGTCGATGGGGGTCTCATCAAGCATCTCAATAAACAAACGTGGCGGTAAACAGACGATGGGACAGATGGAGGTGGTGGAACATCATCTTCCTATTCAGAGAGCAAAGCTCGTCTGTCTTTCAGCAGATCATTTCCGAGTGCCAGCAGAGAGGAACAACAAGTCGTTTAATATGTTCTCCTCCTTGACCCGTGACATGTGGCCAAATCAGAGGAAGAGGAGGAAACCTCTCAACCAGACCAGTGAAACATTCTCCTGTCAGCGGGCCGGTTGTCTGAGGAGTCTGACTTGTCAACATTAAGTCTGCAAGCTGATGATGCTGCTTAATCCTCAAGAGATGAAGAGAAGAGAGTTAATTTTCTTTCCCTTTTCTTTTGTGAGCCAAGGACATAGAAATAAAACTTTTGTCTGTGGTCTAGCCACATTGTGCCATTAAACAGATTCAGGATAGGAGACATTCACTGTTTTCCACTTTCGGCGGCACTGAAGTACACCGGATGACCTTTATGTCTATAAACCTACGTTTTATCCCCTTTCACTTGCTGCCCTTGTGTTGTCATTAAAGATAAAGTTCAAAAAAGAAAATGCAAAGCAGACAAAAGCAGAAATGCTGTTTTTGTCTGTATTCAGCCGTCGACTCACTGTAAAAAAAAAAGAGTTGAGAATACTACAAATTTCAGGGCAACTTCCTTCAATACATTTTTGAATTTGAGGCAGACTCAAACTTTTAAGTTTTGAAACAAACTATAAAACGTTGAGCCAAAAAATAATCTTTAGTCCAGACGAGGAAGTTTTCTTTGTTGAGAATATTCAAAATTTCAATGCAATTTCAAACTTGGGACTTTGAGAATTCCACAAAAAATAATTTTCCTTAAGGAAATTTATTTTCATTCATAAGAAAAACATGAATAAATTTTACAACTTTTCAACAGCTCGAAAAAAAACCAAAAAAAAAAAAAAAAAAAAACGAAACAACTTACGCTTCACAATATAGAATGTTTATTTCAAAGACTGGATTGTCCATATAATTTGAACAAAACAAAAGCAGTGCCATGCCAAAAAACCTGATATGACATCATTGTTATAAATCAATATGCAAACAGAAATGACAGTAAGAGCTTTGGTTTACAGGTTTCTGTTGTACTATGTTTAATTAGTAGAATGAGCCATGAAAACGGTGTTCTTTAAGGAAATCTATGGCCAGGGCCACAAAACAGGCCAAACGGAAGGACAAATGCTTACACGACGGAGGACCAAAACACCTCAAATTACGTCCCTATTCAAAAACAATATGCAAAGAACATGTAACTGAGTTAGTAGCACAGTAGCATAAAATGTAGTGGACTTTGGGGCGTCCACATAGCGTGGTGGTCTATTCTGTTGCCTACCAACACTGGGACAGCCGATTCAAATCCCTGTGTTGTCTACGGCTTGGTTGGGCATCCCTACAGACACAATTGGCCGTGTCTGTGGGTGGGAAGCTGGATGTGGGTATGTGTGCTGGTCGCTGCACTACGTCCCCCTGGCGAAACTCCCCACTGTCAGGTGAAAAGAGGCAGCTAGCGACTCAACATGTATCGGAGGAGGCAAGTGGTAGTCTGCAGCCCTCCCTGGATCGGCAGAGGGGGTGGAGCAGCGACTGGGACGGCCTGGAACAGTGGGGTAATTGGCCAAGTACAATTGGAAGAAAAGGGGGAAAAATCCACAAAAAAAAAACGTGGTGGATTTCAATACACTTAAAAACAAAACAAATTTAACTATCTGTAGACTTTAAACCTTTTTGGTAGGCTACAAATACAAAATAAAAGGGCCTGAATGGTTAGCTGAAGGGTTTTACCATGGACGCTGGCATCAAGGCGGTCCATACCAGTTAGACTAAGAGCTTGGTTGTGAGGCTTCTGACAAGCCGTGAAGAATTGTTGGAAAGTTCCATGAAGATGTTCTCAATCACTTCAAAGGTGTGCCTAAGTTCTTGAGGGAAATCTACGTTCAAGGCCCAAAGCAGGCCGAACAGGTAGGCAAATGCCATGGGGATGTCTGGGAGATCTTGAAGGATAACATCTTCTTCCATCATAACAGCGATGTTCTGGACTCTCATCAACACGACAGGGGAAAGGTCATTTTTGTGGACTGTGAGGATATCAACCTTGACATCTTTGGTCAGCTGAACAATAAGGTCTGCAGATGAAGCCCTGCTGGTTATTCCCATGTCTCGGTTTGTTAAAAGGGTGATCGGACTTTTGCTGTTAGAACCCCCACACTATGGAACTCGCTTCCTGTCGAACTAAAACAAACCAAGTCTCTAGCTTCTTTTAAATCTCATATTAAAACGTTTCTTTTTATGAAAGCTTTTACAAATGTTTGATATTTTTTTATGCATTTATACTGTTTTTTAGTTTTACTCTTACTTATTTTGTCTTACTCTTATTTTGGCCTTGTCTGGTTTTATTTCTTTGTGAAGCACTTTGCAACATTGTTTTAGAAAAGTGCTATATAAGTTAATAATAATAATAATAATATTATTATTATATTTATCATCTGGATTGGTTTCTTGAGAGTGAAAACATATAACTGTTTAAAGGTGGGGTCTGAAATTTTTGTTGAAAATCGCTTTGTTTTAAAGCAAGTACAACAGTAGTTGGCGACTCAGATGCAAACTTGGGTGAGAACTCACAACACAGAGGTGTGGTTTGATGATACCACACCTGGGACCAAAGTTTGCTCCCCTATTACACAGCCTATGGCACACTCAGACGCTGGGTTTTCTCCACTGATGTCATGCAGTAGTTATAGTAACGGAATATGAGGGATATAAAACCAAATACAAGAGAAAAATGTTCTGGAAAACCTCTCAAACCCCACCTTTAAGAATGGCAACATATCCAGGTGTTGGGTTACATTTGAAAGGAAACTCCTTCCATAAATCTATCGGGAGTCTATTACTGTACTCACCAGACAGGTTCTGAAGAGCTTCCCTGAATTCTCATGAAGTAGTATGGGCAGACCTTCCAAGGATATCTGCTTTCAGTGTACCACAATGCCAGATGTCTGAAAATCAGAAAACAAAAGTAACCAAGTTTATTGGTTAGAGCACTAATTGCAGTCATTTATATAGTGTATATTTGGTTCAGTGTAGTGGTTCAACAATATTCCACTTCTGCTACACCTGAACTCTAAAGAGAGGCTAGAGCTTCAGACACAATAGAATCTGCTATCAACCGAGAAAACTGAATGGTGTCTACTTCGCTCCCGTGGATACGTGTATGAAAATGGGGAAAAAACAGGTTGCCTTTTGGCCCATCAATTAAAATGTAAATCTGCTTCGTAACTTATTCCACAGATTTACAATACTTCCCATGTGAAGTCAGCGAATCCTGTTGAAATTAATGATACTTTTAAAGCTTACTATTCACGATCATATTCTTCGGAGTTTCCTAAGATACTTCATCATGACTACATACTTTGAAAACTTAAATGTCCCTACAATAAGTCAAGATCAGAAAAACAAATTGGATGAAGCGGTGCTGCTCGGGGAGGTAAATCAATGCCATCAAGAAGATGCAGAGTGGCAAGGTCGCTGATCCAGATGGTTGTTGATTTGAGTTTTATTCGAAATTCTCTCTCTTCTGAATTAGCCCCCCTTCAACTCAAAATGTTTTGAGCATTCTCTGAACAAGGGACCTTGCCTCAAATCCTTACCAAAGCATTCATCACACTTTTACATAAGCTCGGTAAAGACCCACTGGACTGTAGTTCATACAGGCCTATCTCACTCTTAAACTTATAAGTTTAAATTTTAGCCAAGCTTATTGCCTCATGATTGGACCACAGACATTATCTCAACAGGGCAGCATGGTGGCGCAGTAGTTAGCACAGTCGCCTCACAGCAAGAAGGTCCTGGGTTCGGGCCCCGGGGTATTCCAACTTTGGGGGTCGTCCTCTGTGTGGAGTTTGCATGCTCTCCCCGTGTCTGCTTGGGTTTCTTCTGGGTGCTCCGGTTTCCTCCCACAGTCCAAAGACATGTAGGTCAGGTGAATTGGCCATACTAAAATCCTCGTGACCCTGAGAGCAGGATAAGCGGTTTGGATAATGGATGGATACAGTTAAGGTCAAAATTATTAGCCCCCAAGGAACTATGGACATTTCCCTAAAATTCTGCCCAATGTTTGCATCATTCATAAAACATTACATAGTAAAACATTCATCAATGTTAAGGCCCCTATTTGGTACATTTCGGAATGTAAAATAAATATAAGTATACCATTTTTTGGAAGAGTTCTGATTGAAACATCATTTTCCCTCTGCATAGCAGTTTATGTGCCAGGAGGTGTAAGGCTTCAAGAAGGTAACCATGATTAAAACGAGAAAATGGACCATGGTTGAAGGAGTCCTACTGGTTCTGACAAGTGTTGTAGATCTGTCAGGGCCGTTAGGACGGTAACAGCAGGTCATGGAGCGATTGAGAATCCAGCGGCAGTAGAGTAAAGGAGGGTAGGGAGCTCAATCAGGCAAGGGAGGGGTGGGTAGGGAGTAAATCTAGTTGAATGCCAGCAGCCATCCATGAAAAGTTTGGCATTAAATCAGGATAATCTGCCATGATAAGTGAAAAAAAAAAACCCAAAACAAATAAAGGACCTATCCTATGAATTAGTGTAGATAAAATGGTCAAAGATAAAAAAATAAAATCACGCAACAATTTTCCCTGGAGAGAAGCAGCAGCCAACTCACTCCAGCGTACTCTCTCCCGACCAACAAGCTAATAAGCATAACCAACTTGTTTTATGTAAACCTGGGCACGTTTCAACTCATCCTGAAATATGCATGTTCTTCTTCAGGAACAGCAACTAATCAGCATGCTAAGAGGTAAATGTGCTCCTTTGACTGGTGATTATGTCACCAGCAGTCGAAAGGATTCTTTCTGCATATACACTAGACCTGGGACACAGATACCTTTATGCCAGCTTGGCAAGGCAGAGGGTCTCTTGTGCCTGAGATTTCCACCAATCCAATGGGTTGGTGGAGCATCTTGGTATTGTCTGATCTCCTTTTCATCTATGGAAGTAGCCGACAACAAGGTAGCTCTGTTGCTACTGAACGTCTGTACCCGAGGAGGTCAGCAAGTACAGATTTCCTCTTCTTTGGTGTGTGTGTATACTGGAAGGATCTCCATTCTCACCGGTGTCAAGACATTCAGCAGTACTCTGCTCAGTGCTTCCTTCCTTGTCAGTAGTGCTGTTCATTTGAGAATTATTTTCCATTTCCAAGTCTGCATTCCTCCTGTAAGAAAATGAAAAGTGGCACACCTGTTACATTATTTAAAAAAAATTTTCACAATTTCAAATCAAGTCAACTATTTCTATTAATTTAAAAATGTTACACATGACATTTTGTATATGGATTGGATATAGTATATGGAGGATGGCATCTCTAGCAGTAGTCTGATGGTTTAAAGGTACATCCACAAAAAATTGAAACTAAGAATTCAGATGACTTACTACTGTTTACAAGATGTAGTTATCTTCAGAGCAGTAGCCTTTGACACGACTTTGGCATAGCCTCCTGCATACAGGTTGTTTTACTCCTCTAGAGTCATATCTCTTTGACAGGTCTTGATTGATGGTACTCTTTATCTCTCTGACAAGAGGGGAATCCTCAATGGCGGCAATTGTGTAACTCAAAAGTTGCACATGAAGCAGAGCAATGACAGCAATTCTTGGGTTCTTCTCCTCGCACATGATATTTGTTGCCACTAGCACTGGCTTGAGGGCTTGCACAACCTCTTGGGCATTTGAGATGTCTGTCTCATTCAGGGTACAGTCAGAAAGTTTCTCACCTTTAATGAAAGAACAGGGCAGAATGGAACTTTCATTAAAAAGATTAATTTAATATATATTTTGTGAATGATATAGCCTAAAAATGAATTAATTATAAGTGCTATGTTGCTCTGTTCTTGCATTAAAGATTAGGTAAACTGAATTGTAGTAATGACTAGGTTGTGAATAATCACAACCTATTCATTACTAAAATTCAACTTAGCACTTTAATTAAAAATTGTGAATTCATATTTTAGGCTTTATCATTCACAACCTCACTCTTAAAATTGAATCAGATACATATACACATATTTTAATAAACTATCAGTAACAATGTACAATAAACAATGTATTCACAAGTTCAACTTACCTAAGCTTTATTGAGAGAACAGAGCAGCACAGCACTTCAAAAATCATGAATTCATATTTTAGGCTATATCATTCACAACCTCATTATTAGAATTGAATCTATAGGATATAAAAACAAATCAGATACACACATAAACAACTTACCTCGGGAGATAAGAGGGCAGCACAGATGGCCGGCTGCTGCTCGAGAAACGGGGACAGCATCTCATAGGCGCTGTTCCATCAGAAAACAACATCTGTTATGAGCTTGAGTTGTGGAAGGTCAAGCATCCTCTGGTTTCTCTACATTGCACTTGTGACTGTGGTGCTTCTGTGGAAGAAGACGTAATTCCTCCGAACTTTCGCAAACAGTCGAGCAATGGCTGTCAGTTTCAGGGCATGCTGTGACAAGAGGTTCAGTATATGTGCAAAACATCAAATATGATATGTAGTTAGTTCAACGGCTACAGTCATATTCGATGCATTGTCAGTAACAACTACTGGGTCTTTTTCACTAAGCTTGAACTCCTCTGCAGCCTTCTGTAACACTTCTGCCATATGAGCACTGGTGTGGCTCTTGTGCCTCACTCTAGTTTGAAGAACGCAAGACTGCATTTCCCACTCGTCAATAAAATAAGCAGTGATGGTCACATAGGACTCGGTGCCCCTTGAAGTCCACACATCACAGGTGAGTGCAACTCTCAACAGATTGACGTGCATCCTCCACCTTTGCTCTCGTCTCTGCATGAAACACTGGAATAGCTTTTTCAGTGAAATATTTTCGACTTGGTATATCTTGGTTCCAGTGTTTGACGCATTCAGTGAAAACCTTTATTTTCGACTACACTGTATGGGAGAAGGTCCTTGCAAATAAACAGAGCGATAGACTTAGTAATACTTGTAGCCGTCAAGGATGTAAAAGGAAGCTTTGCTTTATACTATATTACATTCATTGTAGGCCGACTTCCAGTTGTGGCAACATAAGCTTTTTCTCCACACTGAGATCAGGATGATGACGAATAAGGTGGCTATGCATGTTCATTGTGTTGCTCATGTACTTTACTTTCACGAGACAGTTCTTGCAAATCGCGTAGTCTTTATATCAATTTCTTTTGTCCCATCAGTGTTACAAAAGCCAAAGTGGCCCAAACTTTCGACTTGAAAGATGATGTTGTCTTTAGTTTCCTTTCCCCCACTTTTTGAGTTCTTTGCCATTTTCCTTCCTGTGAGTTTCATCTTCTTCACCTCGTTCATTTGATAAGCACCAACACGAGGCGCCATGAAGTCGTGACTCTGGCAAGTCAAAATGACAAGGGAATCCATTTAGAGGGCCTGCATGTTTTAATAAAAATATCGATATTCTGTTCCATATTTGAAGCCTTGGCCGCTTTTTTACGTTTCCCAATTGAACCCTCTCCGCCGAGTGCCATCGTTGGGGTCATTCCAGCTGGTGCACATTTAAATGCTCTTCAGGCAAATCTGTTGGCCTATATCACTATTAGCTAGCAGATTGATACTTTTCAAATGGAAGGACGCTTCCCCTCCTAATTTCGCACGTTGGATTGCAGAGGTTATACAGTCAGTGAAATTAGAAAAGATTAGATATCCATAGTTTCCACGTGATGTCACATTCATATTGGAATGCCCACCTGGCAGGCAAAACACTTCCCAAGTGGCAGCATTATTGACCCATCCAGAACGAAAATACATATAACTCTGTACTTTTGTCATCCTGGCGACAGTGTAAGGAGAGGGATTCTCCACAAGATATACTATGTAAACATCGCGAAATTGGAGCTCTGGCAGGGACTTGGCTGTTTTTAGAGACTGAAATACTGCGGCGGGTGCTGTACATGGATCCCAAGTGCCCAAAACTTGTAGTTTGTTAATATATCTTTGTTCTTCTTCTTTCGTAAGGTGATCCAAATAGCTGTTGCTTGGAACAGCTGGAAAAGTGACAGGTCTGTGCTACTGCTCTACGGAGTTTCCACTGTTGGCCGCCATGCTGGAACTTTGTTTTGCCCACCACCATCACTTGACTGAAAACTATGGATACCATGAGAGGATCTATATCAAAATTCCACTCGACATGGAATCCCTTTTTAGACTTTGTGGAGGAGTTGGATGCTCGGTTGGTGGCTGGGGTTGATGGGCTTTCAATATAGTAGTTCACAACCCTTTCTCTTCTATTCTCCTTCTACCTTTTGCTTATTTATTTACTTGTTTTGTTAAGTTAAATTTTGCCCTTTTCTTTTGTTCATTTAATTTATGCTTGTTACTTGTTTACTTAGCTTTTGTTATGGTTTAATTTCGGGTGGCATACCAGGCGGGGTGGTAGGGGATGTTGCAGGGGTTTGTGGGGAGGGCAGTGGTTTGGGGTTGTAGTTGTGGGAGTGTTTGGAAAATTGAAAATAACCCTTGTTAAAAAAATGTCAATATTGGGCCCCAGTTTCTTGATAAGTACAGTAGTTGGCAACTCAGATGCAAACTTTGGTGAGAACTCATAACACAGAGGCATGTTTTGATGATATCACAGCTGGGCCCAAAGTTTGTTTTCCCTATTACAGAGCCTGTGGCACGCTCAGATGCCGGGTTTTCTCCACTGATGTCATGCAGTAGTTGTAGTTACGGAATATGAGGGATATAAAACCAAATACAAGAGAAAAATGTTCTGGAAAACCTCTCAAACCCCACCTTTAAGACTGGCTATCCAGGTGTTGGGTTACATTTGAACGGAAACTCCTTCCATAAATCTATTGGGGGTCTATTACTGTACTCACCAGACAGGTTCTGAAGAGATTCCTTGAATTCTCCTGAAGCAGTATGAGCAGACCTTCCAAGGATGTCTGCTTTCGGTGTACCACAATGTCAGATGTTTGAAAATAAGAAAACAAAAGAAACCAAGTTTATTGGTTAGAGCACTAATTGCAATCACTTATGTAGTGTATATCTGGCTCAGTGTAAACATAAGTATTTGGTATAGCAACAAAATATAACGATTCATTTCTTAGCAAAGTATTTATAAGAGATATTATTAGCGAATAAGGTAAACTACAGCTGGTCTACACCCATCTACAGACCAGTGGCCACTCGTTCAAGGATGATGATGTGCACATCCTTGATAGGGAGGAACACTGGTTTGAATAGAGAGTCAAAGAAGCCATCTATGTGAAGAGGGAACGACCATCCCTGAACCGAAGGTGGGTGGGGGGGCTAAGGGTATATCTGTCACCATCTTACAATGCTGTGATTGCAACAATTGCCCAATCCTCTGAATAGTACATATGGCCATTGTAACTCTAGTTAATGGTCATGGCAATTTGTATATGAAACCGATCGTTAGTTTTGGTCATTATGCAACTGTGCTGTTTATAAGGTTGGGGATACCTGCCATCAGTTGACACTGACAAAGTCACTTAGATAAGTGATGAAACATTTCTCCCACTAAACGTTGTGTCCACATGAACCGATTCAACTTTCTGGGATATACTGGACAAAGCTCAGACCTAGGGAGCTGACCCCCATCTGTCTCTGCTGGAACACAGGAACATGCTAGTCGACGGGTTCAAGCCACCTGCACAGTTCCTCATGAGCTGATGGCTGTGTTCAGTACTCCCTACCACAAGCCAGCACCCGAGGCCCCGTGTAGCGTGCTGGAAGAATGTGCTTGCCAAAAGACAAAAGAACCAAGCCCATCAAAGCTGTCCGACACAATAAAATTTTTTAAAAAAAAGTCCTATGGCTTCATGAAGGGCACCTCCCCTTGCAGCCTCCACAAGCAAAAACAAGCGGGGATAAGATAGTTATGCTATTAAATGATCAGGGTGTACAACTGTACCTAGTTTTTGGTCAGGTTCTCAAATATGATTTATGAATTAACATTGCTTCTCAGCACCAATCAATCTGAAAGCAACCACTAAAGATAGCTGAATTGTCATTTAGTCACTGCACTTAGTGCCCTGTTTTGTGAAAGACTTGTTGGAAATCAGTGCAACAAGAATGTGTATATGGCCCAACTCCAACGGCCAGTTCCTATTCGCGCATTAGCGGATATGTAACATTTTTTACTCAAAGCGTGCACATCTGGATAAAAGCATGAAAATGGGTACATGAGGGTTTTAGAGTATGCTGATTTCAAAAATAGCGGGAACCACGACGTCACTCCGATGGTTCCCGCCGAAAATTAGAAATTCATGATGGCCACCATAAAACACATTTTTGCCAATAAATCAGCCATAAATACTACGATTGCTATGATTAAAAAGCATATACCCAGATTTTTTTTGGGTCAAAAATGCAATAAAACGTATCTCAAATCTGTTAAAGTACATCTTTATGCAAAAAAAATATAAAAATAAATTCAAAATGGCCACCATAAAGTACGTTTTCGACTAAAAATAAGCCGTAAGACATAAGTACAATTTTCAAACTGACTATATATGTTTAAGAGTCAACAGCTCCAATGCATCACATGTCAAAACTCAAATGCTACATATTCACACAGGAAAACATAACAGCAATTCAAAATGACCACCACCATAACAATTTTGTTCGCAAAATGTACCTTCACTGACATGACCGCCACCATAATAGTTTTTTGCAAAATGTACTTTCACCGACATGATACCAATTTATATCTTAGGTAAAACAATTCAAAACAACATGTGTGAGACATCACAAGGAGCCTCTTCTACCAAAAACTGAACACTGAATATGGCAGTCACACTAATTACCACAATACTGGTATGTAAATAAAGTTTTTACTTTGGTGACTTTAGTAGAAAATCATGGTGAAAAGTTGCTGCCTAATAAAATGAAATATTTAAATGGAATGTTATGTATTGTGATTTTTACTGTACCTTTATCTATATTTTAGGTCAAATGTTCATATTCACTCACTTAGTCTCTCTCACATTGTCCTGAACAATAGCACAACTGTGTGCACTTGAGATTCGCTTTAACGCACTTGCATCTCTTCGTGCACGACTTTTTACAGCCGCATTTCAACAGTTCCTGGCAGGACTTGGCTGCCTCTGGAAGTGTGGTCCAGCAGGGAGACCATGGGGAATCTCCCTTTACTCTCCCCCAGCCCCATAAACCTGGTGATGGAATCATGGGGTCCTCTATAAGGGACTGCCCCCAGATGTGTCCTACCTGGTAAACAGCCCTTTTCACATGCTGTTCAAGGGCATGCAACATTGGAGGAAGTTTTTCTATCTTACGATTTTGAGAAAACAGCTGCTTCCTGGCTTCATTCACGTGGCTGAGTGTTGATGTTCTCTGATATAAGAGGACAGCATACCTCTCTATTTCTCCCAAGTCGTCGGGTGATACCTGGCCTGGTGCATTAGATAGCCTGCGAAAAGCGGCTTGAGGTGAGGCATACTGCACCAAACAGCCCAAGCTGTTCTCTTTCCGACACCAGGGAAGGCGGAAAAGGGATCACAACCTGATCCTGCGTGGAAGAATAGGAGGCCCCAGGATGTGTTTTTTTGCCCAATTCAGCAGCAACCAGGTGGCATGGGATATAGCGTAGCTTAGCACCTTGACCAGATGCTATCTATATTTCAGTCCCGCAAAACACCAGCTACTGCGATCACAATTACGACAACATCAGTATCAGCTGCATGTATCATGAGCTTGGTGAATCCATGACGGAATGCACTGGGAGCATGGAACAGGAGGCGTGTGTCTGCTTCCTCATGAGTGCAGAACTAATCTGTCAAGTCAGCAATTGGGGAAGATATAGCATTCTGTCCCAGGGTCGAAATCACTTGCTTCTGTGGAGGAGGTTGAAACTCGTGTACTGCTCTAGCTCGAAGTTGGAACAGGTTGTCTTTATTAGCGTCACACCAAAGAAAGTTCTTCCAGTTAGCAGGTATCTTGATGTTGTTAAGTTTGACAAGATTACCAGAGCCAACGTTCTGTCGCATCTGTGCTTTCAGGCTATCATCCCTGTAGATGTCCCACACTACATCTACACGCACCACGTGTTGAAACATGTGTTCTATGTAGGGTAGGAAAAGCAGATGTGAATAGTCCTGGAAAGTTTTCACACAGAATTGTGACTTCTTTGGGTTAAGCATATGCATAAGGGCAGCACCATCAACAATGCCGACATCAACATTTGGCACAGACTCTGGCTGTGGTGCCAATGCTTCAAGACATTCCATCAAGTCAGATTTGTTTGAGTGGTGCATGATACCATTGTTTGCCAGCGACGGGGGCCAGGCATGGTTTTCGTGGAAAAGAACGCATCCATGTCACCTTCTCTAGCCTGACACGATATATACATTTGAGAGAAGAGATGGACATCATTGGCCAAGTTTGACATCTTTGAAGTAGACTTTGAAGGTGTCTTCCTGGCACTGGAATTCAGCAAAGGCAGATTGTTCTTACGTAAATTTTCATTGAATGTATTTACATCGACATTGATGTGCTTTTCAACAAAGTTCAGGTGCTGCTGTTTGCCTATGTCTTCTGCCCACCTTACAGCATATACCACATGATCACTCATGATCACTTTGTTATTATCCAGTGTATAGAGGTCTGTGCTTGTATCAGCAAAAGGGTTGCCAAGTTCCTCAATAACATTTATGACACTCTTGACTTGAGAAGTAAAAGACTTCTGAACATTAGGGATTTGATCATGACGGCGTTCTGTCCCCCCCCTCTTCATTGAATGTTTGTCATCGTACGCCAGTAATTGTCTAGCTGTTTCCGGACCTACCACCATCCACCTCCTCAGAGCCACTTCGTTTTCAGTGATACCTATGTCACCTCCATCTCCCTTCACCATTGCATTCAGCTGTTCATGAACTTGATCATGTGCCATCCCTGAGAAATTGTGTGTTGTTTTTTGCGTCACAAAGTTTCCATTGTGGAGGAACTTGGCATATGTGGTAGGACAGTTGACCTCAAGAGCAAGTAAGTCTATCACATGAACTGTCATCCAGCGAGCATAGAGATAGTGGTCAAGGGCGAACATCCATGGGATTATCTTTAGGAGTGACTCCACATAGTCAAGGTATATCTGTTCACACTGTGATCTGAGGAACTGCAAGTACAGGAGTTCCAACTGCCAAACCCTGTACAAGTAATCGAATTGAGGATGCTCTGAAGCTATCAGCTTACACCAGTCATCAAAGGGTAGACATTCATCATCTGGTGTGTTGTCTTGATACTCAGCATATGCCCTATGGATAAGAATGTACAGGGCTGCGGCTGATACTTGATGTGCCCACTGACCTCGGGATGTATGTGAACCTCTCTGAAGATCCTCTGCACGCCCCTCAGTTGTGACATTGGCTGAAGTCATCACATAGGTCCAACCACTCCCACTGAGCCAGTCACCATGGACATTTAACATGGCCATTTCGATAAGGAGTCCCCCCATCAGTACAACATATTGTTTTTCCCCATACTCGTCTGGCCATTTCCACTGAATTCTATTTGCGAAAGCATATAAAGGCTGATCTACAGTGAGCACTGGTATTTGGCCAGGATTGACACTGGTATTTGGCCAGGATTTTATTTTTTATTTTTGGCATGAAGATGTACCTTAACTGATTCAACATGTGTTTTATTGTATTTGTTAACCCAAAAAACCTGGGTATAGTCTTTTTAATTGTAGCAATCACAGTATTTATGGCTGATTTATTGGCAAAAACGTGTTTTACGGTGGCCATTTTGAATTTTTGAATTTGGGCGGGAACCGTTGGAGTGACGTCATGGTTCCCACTTTTTTTTAAATCAGCATACTCTAAAACCCCCATGTACCCATTTTCATGCTTGTATCCAGATGTGCATACATCAGTCATTTATCCACCCTGCTACATGCTTTAAATTATTCTTTACAGGTTATTTATTTACTGCGTTGAATTTTCGAGGAGGTAGACCATTGTTAGCAAAATAAAAGGACAAAAATCAATCATGAAAAAAATCACCTAAAAGAACCAACTGCTGATTGGACTAAGCCAATTGCCGATTGCTAATATATTCATCCAATCGCTCAAGCCTACACTCTACACTGAAATACTACTGGGGCTCACTGTGAATGCTTTAAATTTAAATAATACCGAGAAATGTTTTGCATACCAATGCAAGTCCATTCAATGCAGCGGCTAGGTCCTCGGGGTCACCAGCACCTTTCCTGCTACTGTGTATGCAGCCAGTGGGTGGTAATCGTTCAAGGCCTCTGGATCCAGGATTTTGATGTCCAAATAGTTGCTTTCAACAAGTTCATAAAACCTGTAATGTTCCATGAATCAGGATGAGAACTTTCTAGAGACAAATTACAAGATTAATCACAATGCTTAATATTGTGTAAATCCGGTAGTCCACTGCATTGCCGTGCATATATTATCATGCCCTTTACATACCAAGTCCCATACAAATGAATGCTTTTTGCAAGGGATACGGTGTCTTGATATGGATATTTTTGTTTGATTGCTGCCATCGGTGTTTCATCTAATGATTTTACAGTATGAACAATGCCAACATACAACCTTAGTTTGAATAGCTTTTGAACGTAAAGGTGGCATGTCATCATTTGTTGATGTTCTGAAGAGAGGATAAAGAGCACATTCTTGAAGATATGAGTATTATGCACCACTTTTTTGAATAAATTATGCTTTAATTCAAACCTCATAGTCCCCAAGTCCACTAATGGTCCAAAGCAGCAAATCAGATGTGGATAATGTTCTATATAGTGGTGCCTGGGCCATAATGCAGTCAGGGAAACTATCAGTAATCAACTTCAGGTGGCCAGATATCTTAATCGCCAAGAAAAACAGTACATCCTCGGAAAATGTGGTAGACAACAATCTCCACAATCTTTTTAAGGTCCATCAATTTTCCCATGAAGGGTCCTGTTCTGGTATACTGCTGCCGATAATAAGAGGGCGCAACATTAACAGTGACCAATTTTCATGTCCATTGCCAATTGGCAAAGTTTGCTTTAGTCATTTTCTGTGGCTTGTTAATCCTATCTGAATATTGGTACGGGAACATTTATATAGTCATTCAGTCCATCACATATAAGACACTGTTTGGCAGCCAATTCTTTTAGACACAATTACAGGTATTACACATTCAAAAACATCGTGCAAGATATCCAGTGGAAAACCAGTAACTGCACTGAAGTACAACAGATGTTTACTCAATACCCACCCTCTTTTAACACCATTCACACATTGCTGATCACTAGCCTAAGCTCCACCAAAAAGGCATTGCGCTGGTCTTCAGTTCTTAGGAGAAAGTCTCCTGCCTCAACGGTTCCAATTTGGCAGACTAAGCAAACAGAATCTGAGGAACTTATCAACACAAAGATTCTTGAAAGCCTGCCATGGGCCCCAAGGTTATCTGCACAAACAGAACACTATTCTTTTTGCAAACTTATCTAGAACCTCTAAGTACACCCCTTGTAGTTCCAAACACTTTATATCTTTTATCAGTGGATGAAAAAAACTTCTCATACCCAAACTATTTCACATCTGCATTCTTTCCAAGAACAATCAGCTGAATTAAAGGTAGATGAGAGGGTCCAAGGACAGGATGTTGTGTTGCTGTAAAGCCCACTGAGGCAAATTTGTAATTTGTGATATTGGGCTATACAAATAAATTGACTTGACTAGATTAGATTAGAGCAAAACTTGGTTGGTAAATTAAAAAGAACCCAATACACTGCAGTGATCTTGGCAAAATGTTCTGGATGTCCCTAAGGGATTGCATATTTCAAAATCCTCAACATACAGCCCTAACAAAATATCAGTCTCTTCCTCCCCCAAAAGCTTATTACCATTGAAATACTGACCATCTTGAAAAAAAAAAAATCTGTATTGGCCAGGTACTGGTTCTTGATTGAAAACTAACTTGTCTAAAACATCTGCTCATCTCAAATGCTGCAGGACTTGTGTGATTGAAACATAAGCAAAATTGTTTTTGTGGGACCTGTTCCAAGATACGTTGGCTCAATTATCTGAAAGTGCTCCTTAAAACATAAATTCATCCTGTGATCAGTGGACAATGCACTTTTTGCTTTGGTACATAATATTAGTGAATTTGTGTTGAATATTGCCTCATTACATTCCTTAAGTATACGATCATTTACTTCAACATTAAGTTTAGTAAGCACCTCTGATTGTTTAAAGAAAATGAACTTGGGAAAAGTGCAGAATATCATTAAATTCAACAATTTCTGACTTGTACTTTTAGACACAGGTAACAATTTGCATGCACAAAAAAGGATGCAAGTTAGTGTTCAAGTGTCTCAAAACTTACATCTTCTACATATTCAGCCTTACCATTTTCACTTGACTAGACTTGGACCACTTTGTGACGCATTCTCTGCCTCAGAATACATTTCAAATGGCTCACTTTCGGGATTTTCTCTTACAGAAGTTCTAATCTCCTTAATGCTATGATCTGTGCTTTCTATTCTAAGTGAAGCTTTTAGTATTGTTTGTTTTACATTCACACCTCAGATAGAGGCAATGCACAGTCTCTTGCTTTCTTAAATAATGTCCAAGATGAGAAAAACTTTTGTGCTCACTGCATATGTCTCTGAATTCACATCTACTACTACTACTTTCGGCTACTCCCGTTGGGGGTCGCCACAGTGGCTCATCCGTTTCCATTTCTTTCTGTCTTCTGCATCTTCCTCTGTCACACACCTGCATGTCTTCCCTCACCACATCCATAAACCTCCTCTTTGGCCTTCCTCTTTTCCTCTTCCCTGGCAGCTCCATATTCAGCATCCTTCTCCCAATATACCCAGCATGTCTCCCCCACACATGACCAAACGATTTCAATCTTGCCTCTCTTGCTTTGTCTCCAAACAGTCCAACTTGAGCTGTCCCTCTAATATACTCGTTCCTAATCCTGTCCTTTTTCACCACTCCCAAAGAAAATCTTAGCATCTTCAACTCTGCCACCTCCAGCTCCACCTCCTGTCTTCTCGTCAGTGCCACTGTCTCCAAACCATACAACATAGCTGGTCTCACAACCATCTTATAAACCTTCCCTTTAACTCTTGCTGGTACCTTTCTGTCGCAAATCACTCCTGACACTCTTCTCTACCCACTCCACCCTGCCTGCACTCTCTTCTTCACCTCTCTTCTGCACTCTCCGTTACTTTGGACAGTTGACTCCAAGTATTTAAACTCATATACCTTTGTCACCTCTAGTCCTTGCATCCTCACCATTCTGCTGTCCTCCTCCTCATTCACGCATAGGTATTCCGTCTTGCTCCTACTGACTTCCATGCCTCTTCTCTCCAGTGCATACCTCCACCTCTCCAGGTTCTCCTCAACCTGCACCCTACTCTCGCTACAGATCACACTGTCATCTGCAAACATCATAGCCCACGGAGACGCCTGCCTGATCTCATCCATCAACCTGTCCATCACCACTGCAAACAAGAAAGGGCTCAGAGCCAATCCTTGATGTAATCCCACCTCCACCTTGAACCCATCTGTCATTCCAACTGCACACCTCACCATTGTCATGCTTCCCTCATACATATCCTGCACCACTCCTACATACTTCTCTGCAACTCCAGATTTCCTCATACAATACCACACATCCTCTCGGCACCCTGTCATATGCTTTCTCTAAATCTACAAAGACACAGTGTAGCTCCTTCTGGCCTTATCTATACTTCTTAATCAACATTCTCAAAGCAAACATTGCATCTGTGGTGCTCTTTCATGGCATGAAACCATACTGCTGCTCGCTAATCATCACCTCCCCTCTTAACCTAGTTGCTATTACTCTTTCCCATATCTTCATGCTGTGGCTGATAAACTTTATACCTTTGTAGTTGCTAAAGCTCTGGACATCGCCCTTGTTCTTGAAAATTGGTACCAGTATGCTTCTTCTCCACTCCGCAGGTATCCTCTCGCTTTCCAAGATTGTGTTAAACAGTCGATTCCAAGATTGTGTTAAACAAGCTAGTTAAAAACCCCACTGCCATCTCTCCTAAACATCTCCATGCCTCCACAGGTATGTCATCAGGACCAATTTCCTTTCCACTCTTCATCGCTGCCCTCACTTCCTCCTTGCTAATCCACTGCACTTCCTGATTCACTATCCCCACATCATCCAACCTTCTCTCTCTCTCTCTCTCTCTCTCTCTCTCTCTCTCTCTCTCTCTCTCTCTCTCTCTCTCTCTCTCTCTCTCTCTCTCTCTCTCTCTCATTTTCTTCATTCATCAGCCCCTCAAAGTACTCCTTCCACCTTCTCAGCACACTCTCCTCGCTTGTCAGCACATTTCCATCTCTATCCTTGATCAACCTAACTTGCTGCACATCCTTCCCATCTCGGTCCTTCTGTTTAGCCAATCGGTGCAAGTCCTTTTCGCCTTCCTTAGTGTCTAACCTCTCATACAACTCATCATACGCATTTTCCTTTGCCTTTGCCACCGCTCTCTCCACTTTACGCGTCTACTTTCTTCATCTCTCTTACTATCCCACTTCTTTGCCAACCTCTCCCTCTGTATACTTTGCTGTACTTCCTCATTCCGCCACCAAGCCTCCTTGTCTTCCTTCCTCTGTCCTGATGACACACCAAGTACCTTCCTAGCTGTCTCCCTCACTATTCCTGCAGTGTTTGCCCAGCCATCTGGCAACTCTTCACTACCACCTAGTGCCTGTCTTAACTCCTCCCTGAACTCCACACAAGTCTTCCTTCTTCAACTTACACCATTTGATCTTTGGCTCTGCCTTCACTTGCTTCCTCTTCTTGGTCTCCAAAGTCATCCTACAGACCACCATCCGATAGTGCCTAGCTACATTCTCCCCTGTAACCACCTTACAGTCTCCAATTCCCTTTTAGATCGCGCCTTCTACATATAATATAGTCCACCTGTATGCACTTTCCTCCACTCTTGTACGTCACCCTGTGTTCCTCCCTCTTCTTGAAGTATGTATTCACCACAGCCATTTCCATCCTTTTAGCAAAATCCACCACCATTTGTCCTTCCACATTTCTCTCCTTGACACCATACCTACCCATCACCTCCTCATCACCTCTGTTCCTTTCATCAACATATCCATTGAAGTCCGCTCCAATCACCACTCTCTCCTCCTTGGGTACCCTCTCCACCACGTCATCCAACTCACTCCAGAATTCTTCTTTCTTTTCCATCTCACACCCAACTTACGGGGCATATGCGCCGATAAAATTCATCAATACAGCTTCGATTTCCAGCTTCATACTCATCACTCTGTCTGACACGCTCTTCACCTCCAGCACACTCTTGATATACTCTCCCTTCAGAATTACCCCAACCCCATTTCTCATCCGATTTGCACCATGGTAGAAGAGTTTGAACACACCTGATACTCCTGGCCTTACTCCCCTTCCACCTGGTCTCTTGCACACACAGTATGCCTACCTTTCCTTTTTCCATCATATCAGCCAGCTCTCTCCCTTTACCAGTCATAGTGCCAACATTCAAAGTCCCAACTCTCATCTCCATACTCTTACCCTTCCTCCTCTCTCACTGCCTCTGGACATGCCTTCCCCCTCTCCTTCTCTTCTCCCTCACCCAACAGCAGCATAAGTTTCCACAGCATAGTTTCTCTGAATTCACATAATTCGCAAAAAAAAAAAAAGAAAAAGAAAATAAACAGTTAATGCTTCTTGCATTTGACAGATGCTGTTACGGTTTTATTTTAGTGCTAGTGGTGTTTTGAAGGTGATCACACAGTCAGTGTGTACACAGGGCCAGTGTGCTCTCTTGCTTGCTGCAAACGGTGGTGCCTCAGAAGAACCTCTTGATCAGTGCCAAAAAATTTACAGAATCTACATTACATACGTTCCCTGAAATGAAATAAGCAAACACATTAGTTGGTTTACACATTACTGTGCAAAAAATGATTCCCCTCTTCAAATAAGTTCTCTCATTAAGAAAAATACTGACATAATTTATTTTGAATATGTAAAAAAAAAAAAAAAATCAACAAAAAAATATTACACTGAAATCAACAATAAAACTATACAACAAACTCAATAAACAAATTTTCATAAACACAAATCAAATATATTACATGGAAAAGGAGGAAATACAAATTTATTCGTACCACTTCTCCACTACTCATCAATTCATAATCTTTACCTTATATACAATCTATAAACAATCACAATCATGTTTATTGCCCATGTAGGTTTGCACTACATGGACTTCGACTCTGGTTTCGTGGCTCTCTCAGAATACTTACCAAAACACAACAAACTACAACAATCAAATTCTATGTACAACCCAAATATCACACTGTCAATGTAAAGCTTAAACAGTTACCACAGCCTGTCATCCCTATAGCTCTTACAAATAATTTGATTGTTGCAATGAATAATATTTGTACTTTGCTACTAACTACAATCAGGGGTCTCCAACCTTTTTGGGACCGAGGGCTACCCGAAGGGTGGGAAATTATATGGAGGGCTACTCATTTGAAATAATTTTCTTGAATAAAATATACGTCTTAATTTACCTTTAAATTTATGACTATTTAAGATTATTTGTGTTTTTAGTAACAGTAATCACTGAATAGACAGATATTTAAACATGAAAATTTAATTATTAATAATAATCTCAACAATCTCACTCAACATACACTGTATGTACATAAGTATTGGACACACCTCTTAATCATTGAATTCAGGTGTTCCATTCAGACCCATTGCCACAGGTGTATAAAATCAAGCAGCTAGCCATGCAGTCTGCATTTACAAACATTTGTGAAAGAATGGGTCATTCTGAAGAGCTCGGTGAACTCAAGCGTGGTACTGTCATAGGATGCCACCTCTGCAATAAGTCAGTTCGTGAAATTTCTTCCCTGCTAGATATTCCATGGTCATCTGTAAGTGCCGGGAGCTTCATGGAATGGGTTTCCATGGCCGAGCAGCCGCATGCAAGCCTTACATCACCAAGCACATCGCCAAGCGTCAGATGAAGAGGTGTAAAGCATGCTGCCACTGGACTCTGGAGCAGTGAAAACATGTTCTGTGGAGTGACAAATCACGCTTCTCTGTCTGGCATTCTGATGGACAAGTCTGGGTTTGGCGGATGCCAGGAGAACGTTACCCGCCTGACTGCACTGTGCCAACTGTAAAGTTTGGAGGAGGAGGGATAACGGTATGGGGTTGTGTTTCAGGGGTTGGGCTAGGCCCCTTAGTTCCAGTGAAGGGAAATCTTAATGCGTCAGCATACCAAAACATTTTGGACAACTCTATGCTTCCTACTTTGTGGGAACAGTTTGGGAAGGGCCCTTTTCTGTTCCAGCATGACTGTGCCCCAGTGCACAAAGCAAGGTCCATTAAGACTTGGTTGGGTGAGTTTGGTGTGGAAGAACTTGACTGGCCCGCACAGAGCCCTGACCTCAACCCCATCAAACACCTTTGGGATGAACTAGAATGGAGATTGCGAGCCAGGTCTTCTCATCCAAAATCAGTGCCTGACCACACAAATGTTCTTCTGGATGAGTGGGCAAAAATTCCCACAGACACTCCAAAATCTTGTGGCAAGCCTTCCCAGAAGAGTGGAAGCTGTTATAGCTGCAAAGGGGGGGGGGGCAACTCCATATTAATGCCTATGGATTTAGAATGGGATGTCATAAAAACTACTGTAGGTGTAATGGCCATGTATCCCAATACTTTTGTACATATAGTGTATCAATAACGTCAGCATTACCAACTTTTTTGCTCAATAATTTCAAAGTTCACATTAAATCTAATCTCAATAAAAAATCCAATATGCTTTTCTGCATTTAAAATAATTTTGGTTTTCTGGTAATCTCATATAGGGACAACAATACATTTGCCCTTTTTAGTATTACACATACAACATACACTCACTGGCCACTTTATTAGGTACACCTTGCTAGTACCGGGTTGGACCCCCTTTTGCCTTCAGAACTGCCTTAATCCTTCGTGGCATAGATTTAACAAGGTACTGGAAACATTCCTCAGAGTTTGGTCCATATTGACATGATAGCATCACGCAGTTAATGCAGATTTTTCGGCTGCACATCCATGATGCGAATCTCCCGGTCCACCACATCCCAAAGGTGCTCTATTGGATTGAGATCTGGTGACTGTGGAGGCCATTTGAGTACAGTGAACTCATTGTCATGTTCAAGAAACCAGTCTGAGATGATTCGAGCTTTATGACATGGCGCGTTATCCTGCTGGAAGTAGCCATCAGAAGATGGGAACACTGTGGTCATAAAGGGATGGACATGGTCAGCAACAATACTCAGGTAGGCTGTGGCGTTGACACGATGCTCAATTGGTACTAAGGGGCCCAAAGTGTGCCAAGAAAATATCCCCCACACCATTACACCACCACCACCAGCCTGAACCATTGATACAAGGCAGGATGGATCCATGCTTTCATGTTGTTGACGCCAAATTCTGACCCTACCATCCGAATGTCGCAGCAGAAATCGAGACTCATCAGACCAGGCAATGTTTTTCCAATCTTCTATTGTCCAATTTTGGTGAGCCTGTGCGAATTGTAGCCTCAGTTTCCTGTTCTTAGCTGACAGGAGTGGCACCCGGTGTGGTCTTCTGCTGCTGTAGCCCATCTGCCTCAAGGTTCGACGTGTTGTGCGTTCAGAGATGCTCTTCTGCATACCTCGGTTGTAATGAGTGGTTATTTGAGTTACTGTTGCCTTTCTGTCAGCTCGAACCAGTCTGGCCATTCTCCTCTGACCTCCGGCATCAGCAAGGCATTTTCGCCCACAGAACTGCCGCTCACTGGATATTTTCTCTTTTTCGGACCATTCTCTGTACACCCTAGAGATGGTTGTGCGTGAAAATCCCAGTAGATCAGCAGTTTCTGAAATACTCAGACCAGCCCGTCTGGCACCAACAACCATGCCACATTCAAAGTCATTTAAATCACCTTTCTTCCCCATTCTGATGCTCGGTTTGAACTGCAGCAGATCGTCTTGACCATGTCTACATGCCTAAATGCATTGAGTTGCTGCCATGTGATTGGCTGATTAGAAATTTGCGTTAACGAGCAGTTGGACAGGTGTGCCTAATAAAGTGGCCGGTGAGTGTATATACAAGTTAAAGCTGTTCAAATTCCAATACCCTTGAACAATTGCACCTCAATAGATGTCACATAACAAAAATGAGGAATCAGTGTTTCTGATAATCTCACAGGCACAACAATAAATTTGCCCTTTTAACACACAACATATATACAAGTTAAGGCTGTTAAAATTCCAATTCCAATATCCTTGGACAATTACACCTCATTTGCAGTCACATAACACATAAAAATATTTTAATCAGTTTTAATTCTGTTAAACATTTTGTACAAAAATGTTTTATGCAAATAGTTCCAATATTAGTGGGAAGCCTGGCATTGCAGAGTCCACCAATGCACTGTAGTCAGGGGTATAACTTGACACAGCAACTCTGATTGAATCTTCAAGGTGTATATCAGTTAAGCAAGTTCTGTGTTTGTTCTTAATGAAATTCATATCAGAAAAGGCTGACTCACAAAGACAGGTGGAACCAAAATGACAGGCAACTTTTAAGGTGGCTGTGTGCACACCTTTGTATTTTTCTGAGTCCACAAGGCACCAAAAGTGTGGAGACCCCTGGTGGACTTTGAGATGAATGTTGTTTTGCAACGTGAGAGTTTCCATTTCTACCTCACCAGCATTGAAGTTAAATGCTTCACCTAGATGCTCAGAAATGCATGTCATGTCAACCTGCATGAAAAGATTTGAAATAAATGACACACATGGCTCCAGCTTATCAAAGTCATGAAATCTTTCTTCAAACTCTTGCCCAAGCCTAGATATGAGTTGGGAGTACTTTTCTGCAGCCCTCTCCAGGCCCCAGGTGCAGGAGCATTGTCATTTAGTACTGACTGCACAGAGGGAAAGTGCGGGAATTTCGTACTTTGCAAATGCACAGAGAAAATGTTCAGCTTGGCTCTGAATGCGTTCACAGCACTGATCATGTCAGAGATATTCTTGCCTTTGCCTTGCAATTCATAGTTCAAATGATTCAGTTTCCCTGTGATGTCTGTTAGAAAGGCAAGGTCGAGCATCCACTCAGTGTCTTGAAGCAAAGTAGTGTCCTCCCCTCTGGACTCCATGAACTCTTTTATTTCACCCAGAAGTGACAAAAAAACGCTGTAAAACTCTGCCCCTGCTGAGCCACTGAATCTCCGTGTGCAGCAAGAGGTCACCGTATTCAGCTGACAGCTCCTCTAAAAGAATTTTGAATGCCCTGTGTTGTGTGGCTTTGGAGCAGATGCTGTTCACAATCTTCACAACCAGAGTCACGACGTGGTCAAACTTGGCACATATTGCCTGCTGATGGATGATGCAGTGGTAATCCAAAAAATGTGGAAAATCAGGATCACGTCTGCAGTGCGCAATGAAACCCGAATGACGGCCGGTCATCGCGGGGGCTCTGTCTGTCGTCACCGACACCAACTTTTCCAATGGGATATTTTTTTCGGAGGAGACCCCGGGGAGACAGACCCAGAACTCGCTAGAGGGACTACATGTCCAATCTGGCTTGGGAGCACCTTGGGATCCTCCAGGAGGAGCTAGAGGGCGTTGCTGGGGAGAGGGACATTTGGAGTGCCCTACTTAACTTGCTGCCACCACGACCCGACCCCGGAAAAGCGGCTGAAGATGAGATATTTTTTTCCGGGGAAATACCGCTTCATAGATATAAACCGCCTTTGTTGTTGTCTTCAGGGGCAGTAATGTCAGCAATCCCTGTTTTACGGTGAAATCACTGAACACCATTCTAACGAACACCATCAGCTGCGCCGTGCTGTTGTTGTCCACAGACTCGTCAAACTGGATACTGAACCACTTGCATGTACTCGGGTCACGGTTAAGCTGTTCAGTTAAATTCGTGGACATCACTGATTGAAAGAGGATAACAGAATTATAATGGACTTTTATAAGTTCATTATAATTCTGTTATCCTCTTTCAATGATGCATTTTGTAAATTGTGTAAACACAACATCTATTGCACGCTGTCCGTCTTGGGAGAGAGATCCCTCCTCTGTTGCTCTCCCTGAGGTTCCTTCCTATTTTTTCTCCCTGTTAAAGGTTGTTTTTTTTTTTAGGGAGTTGTTCCTTATCCGATGAGAGGGTCCAAGGACAGGACGTTGTGTTGCTATTAAGCCCACTGAGGCAAATTTGTAATTTGTGATATTGGGCTATACAAATAAAATTGATTTGATTTGACACTCTTTTGGCAATACTGTTTGAACTCAGCTGGACATCCGAGAGAGCAGTGATGATATCTTTGCCATTTTTCTGATCTTTGAACAAGGTGTTTGCTACTACGGACATTACCCCTTTCAGAACCTCGCTGTCCGAAAAAGGCTTTTTGTTTTTAGCTAGGTAATGTGCAGCCCTAAATGATGCTTCGGTTGCAGCTTTTGACTTTTTCAAGGGCTTTGTGAAAAATGACTGCTGTTTGCCCAAAGCTGCTTTGAGCTCACGAGCCTTTTCTGTTCTTAATGTGCTGCCTGGTGGGTAGCTGGTGTTAAAAGTCTTGTGGCATGTAGAACATCTTCTCTCCACATTGTGTCTCTTAGCTAAAGCTACAGCAGCCCCACGAATCACACACACTTCTTTCATTTACTTTAGTAAAGAAGAACTCTTCCTCTCATTCCTCCTGAAGGTGGTACGTTTTCATTTTCTTCTTCTCTGACATAATTTATCAATCACTATTATTAGACTACACTAGTAGAATTACTCAACCATCGTATCAGTGTTTGGCTAACTATAGGCGGGCTATCCACTGTTTGAATGCATAGAGGAGTCGGCGCGGCGGCTAAACTTTGACCCGGCATTGATTTTTAAATTATTACGTTATTAAATTAAATCTCAAACGTTATAGAAAATCTTAAAAGTTGTTCTGTTCTACACTTAAACAAGTATTAAAACGTGAAAACGCTAAAAATGTACAATGTGTGATTTAGTACTCTGCAGCAATCACTGCCGATTTTTAGAACATCCACTGAGGGCGCCTCATAGGCTCCCCACGGGCTACCTGGTGCCCGCGGGCACCGTGTTGGCGAGGCCTAAACTACATGTTAGCCTAGCGACCAACCAGTTGCCAACGAAACTGATGCTAGCCTAGCTAGCTAACGTTAGCGAGCTAGCGTCAATTTTCATCTCTGAGGATTAACATTACTTAACACTATTTCACCTGAAATCACATTCCTCATTCGGTACAGTTGTAAATAATATCCACGACAACAAAAAAACCCATCTTGAAAACGTTTGTAACAAAAAGTAAAGTTACTCACTGAAACGTGTCGTGCCACGGGACGGTTCAAAGATGGAGGATGGACACGACTTAAAGAAAACACCGCTTTATTTACGGTATTTACACTGAGACAGCGTCCTTGCTCGCCTTCTCTGTCGGCGTTCGCCTTCGTTTCCCCACTTTTCGTCCGCTACATTCGCTCAACTTCAGTGTGCCAGTCCGGGACTCATTTTACTGCGGAACATAAAGAGCAGGTTGTTACGCTCTCTCGCTACGCCTCATAATGGGGGATCAGCCCCGCTTTCGCGAAAAATGGCAAGATGGCGGCTGAGTAGACGCCCTACGGTCAGCGGACACAAGCGTTCATAAAATTGTTTTTCTTGCCCCCCCCCTTCTTCTTCTGCGTCTTCTTCTTCTTGATTAATGGCGAATTGCAACCAGATGGAGCATTATCGCCACCTACTGTTACATTAAAGAGTCCTTAAAACCCTCTACCACGTTAATGGAATTTGATTTTATTCCGAGATTTACCCCAGCCTCGCTTTCACGTCAACCACCCGCGTTTCCGCTTGCAGCTCAAGCTAAAGCACAACCCACTACCCAGTGTCGTAGTACTCGAGTCCGACTCGAGTTTCAGGACTCGTGACTCGGACTTGAGCACGGGTGACTCGGACTTGGATTCGGACTCGAACACTGGGGACTCGAGACTCGACTCGGACCCGAGGTTTAGTGACTCGACTACAACACTGGTGTGTGTGCACATGCTTGCGAGTGCATTTGTTTAGCTATTGTGTCACAAAGTAAATAAACTCCCTTTGAAATGGTGACAGTTGTGTCATTTTAATGTAGACCTTTCTTATTTGCATGTCAGCTTTTTTACGGTGCCAGAGTGGAGCACTGGAGCCCGTCTTGGAACTCGACTCAGACTCAACCTTGATGACTCGGACTCGAACTCAGGTAATGGGGACTTGACTCGGACTCGACTCGGACTCTTCTTTGGGGACTCGGACTCAAACACTGGGGACTCGAGGCTCGACTCGGGCTCGAGGTTTAGTGACTCGACTACAACACTGCCACTACCACGCTCACCTTTTGGTAACACCAGATTTCACAGCGCGCCATACAACATGTATCCAACATGGTGGACGAGGCCAACAAAAACCTTTGCAAAATGGGGCGTCCAGGTAGCGTAGCGGTCTATTCCGGATTGCTACTTCGAATCCCCGTGTTACCTCCGGCTTGGTCGAACGTCCCTAGACACATTTGGCCGTGTCTGCGGGTGGGAAACCGGATGCGGGTATTTGTCCTGGTCGCTGCACGAGCGCCTTCTCTAGTTAGTCGGGGGGCCTGTTCGGGGGGGGGGGACTGGGGGGAATAGCGTGATCCTCCCACGCGCTACGTCCCCCTGGTGAAACTCCTGAATGTCAGGTGAAAAGAAGCGGCTGGCGACCCCACATGTATCAGGGGAGGCATGTCTGCAGCCCTCCCTGGATCGGCAGAGGGGGTAAAACAGCGACCGGGACGGCTCGGAAGAGCGGGGTAATTGGCCAAGTACAATTGGGGAGGGGGAAAATCTTTTGCAAGATGCCGTCTAAGACCCCGTTGTAGCACAGTGAGCATGCGCATATTTCCGCCTCCCAGATGGACCTTGCTGCCCTTTAATAAGCTGTAATTAAGCCCTTTGATAAGACAATAAGCCTAACATTTCATTCAAAAATAAAAAAAAACGTTAGTTGGAGCAAATAATTTGATTAAGTTGACAAGACCACTTAATAATTTGTGTCCATTTCACACAAAAATCTAATTAAGGTGAGAAATTTTAAGTTGTAATTTTTACAAGCTCCTGATTGCATCCGTAAAATCATGTCAGTTATTTTCAGCTTGCTTCCATTGTTGTTGTTGTTGTTGTTGTTGTTGTTGTTGTTTAACATGGTGATGTTGGTCGCGTGGCTCGGGTTTCGGGCTGTTCCGGTGGCGTCTCATCATGTTCTTCATAAATTGTATAATTCCGGTAATAATTCTGTTATCGTCTTTCAGTGTTGTATTGTGTAAAGTGTGTAAACACAACATCCATTGCACGTTGTCCGTCTTGGGAGAGAGGGCCCTCCTCTGTTGCTCTCCCTGAGGGTTCTTCCTATGTCTTCCTCCCTGCTAAAGGGTTTTTTAGGGGGTTGGTCCTGATGTGATGCGAGGGTGTAAATACAGGATGTTGCGTTGCTGTAAAGCCCCTTGAGGCAAATTTGTAATTTGTGATATAGGGCTATACAAACGAAATCGACTTGACTTCTTCTTTTTTTGTTATAAGGCGTCGCTGAAATCTCAATGGTAGTTTTTGAAGACGTTTTAGAAGAGCCGTACCAGTGTCCAGCACCGCATTTCTGCGCTCGTGATGTTTCTCATTAGGCTGCACTCACGTGGAATCAGGGAAGCGAGAAACGGCAGTTGGCGAAATGGAACGGAAGAACCACCAACTGCACATATATATACACACACACACACACACACACACACACATATATATATATATATATATATATATATATATATATATATATATATATATATATATATATATATATGATGTTGTATTGTTTGCAGAAAAATTAAATTGTAAATTGCCCAAATTGTAGTGTGTTTTGTGTTGTTTTGTTTATCATTTATTTAATTATAGAAATGCTGTCAATTCATATACTTATAAATTTAATCCACCATTTTTTTTCTGTTTTGTGGCGTGTTTTGTAATATCCGCCGTGGAGGATGGCAAACAGTTGAAACATTTTAATTTTGGACGGCAGTGACATCTGCCGGGGTCGTTGTCGGCATAATTGGCCGGCGTAGTCTAATTTCACCGTCCTGCTCTCAGCCACTATAATGACTTCCGGTTCTCCGTCTGCCCTTTACCGGATTCCGTGTGAATGCAGCATTACAGTTGACGTCCTCGTTGAGAATTAAAAACCCCAATTAAAGGTAAATGAAGCAAATCAATGATGGGGAATGTTTTAGCGACGTGTGAAATGTGTCTTTGACGAAGAAGGAAATGTTTGGCCCCACAACAAAGACTGCTGAGATTGCTTCTCAGTAGATAATTGAAACAGAGTGTCTCATTTCCGCATTAATTTGCTCATTTTGATTTATTTTGAAAAGCAGAAAACAATTTTTTTCTCCTGTTACACAAGAAACGTGGCGACAACGTCACTTTTTCAAATCACTGCGCTTAATTATGCAGATTAAACAGATTTCTTGCTTTATTCTAGACATTTTGTTTAGTCGGATTTCAGGTGCTTGACCCTTGGCATTACTTACAAATCAATCCCTATTAAGTCACAATGATTATCCCAGCCATGAGCCTTTACAAAGTGCTGCCCCAATTCACCTCCATGTTAGATTGTCTCCCTGATACTCTCTGGAAAACCGAACCAGGAACATTCAGAACCTTTTCCGGATGAGATGAGATGGAAAAACATACAGAACCTTTTCCGGATGAGATGAGATGAGATGAGATGAGATGAGATGAGATGAGATGGAAAAACATACAGAACCTTTTCCGGAAGAGATGAGATGAGATGAGATGGAAAAACATACAGAACCTTTTCCGGATGAGATGAGATGAGATGAGATGAGATGGAAAAACATACAGAACCTTTTCGAGATGAGATGAGATTAGATGAGATGAGATGAGATGAGATGAGATGAGATTAGATGAGATGAGATGGAAAAACATACAGAACCTTTTCCGGATGAGATGAGATGAGATGAGATGAGATGGAAAAACATACAGAACCTTTTTCCAGATGAGATGAGGTGAGATGGAAAAGGGGTGCTTTATTATCATACTTTATCGAATTTTACACTTTCTTAACTGTGTCTAAAATTTGTTCTGGTGCTCCTGATATCATTCCAAGACAAACAGACAGACAGACAGACAGACAGACAGATAGATAGATAGATAGATAGATAGATAGATAGATAGATAGATAGATAGATAGATAGATAGATAGATAGATAGATAGATAGATAGATAGATAGATAATTATCAATAATACCAGCACTACCTGTATTGAAATTTAAATAATTAGATCATCCTAGTGATCTAATTTCTTCATTCTTGGATGCGGTGGCACGTTTTTTTTCTTTTTTACATGCAAACCCACACTCCTTACAACAGCTTTATATAGGAAGAGTTTAATATGGCAGAGCTAAAGGCCTTCAACTGGAGGATTTCTAAAAATACTTCTCTTCTTCCAGATCGACAGACCGAGAGCTGCTTTGAAAGTCTACGCAAAACACCCCAGTTAGTACCGACAGGGTGAAGAATTTCTGTCTGTGTGTAAACTGCAGTTTGGTATTGATGTCTTCATCTGATCGCAATCTGTCTGCAATCGACCAATCAAGCTTAAATTGATTTATTGGAATAGCTCATTTTGTGGCTCAAAATGCACTGCATTTGGCTTTACACGAGAGCTTTACACAGACTCAAATGAGCATGTCTCTTTGGGTCTATGGTGAGGGCAAACAGAAACGTCTTCCACCATGGAAGACAGATGGGCTTATCATGGGAAAATAATTCAAAACTATATTTTTTATGTTTTTGTATAAACTTGTAAAAATAGTCCATCCATCCATTATCTGAACTGCTTATCCTGCTCTCAGGGTCGCGGGGATGCTGGAGGCCTGGAGCCTATTCCAGCAGTCATTGGGCGGTAGGAGGGGAGACACCCTGGACATCACACACACACACACACACACACACACACACACACACCACACACACACACACACACACACACACACACACACACATACCTAGGGACAATTCAGTACGGCAGATTCACCTGACCTAAATGTCTTTGGACTGTGGGAGGAAACCCACGCAGACACGGGAAGAACATGCAAACTCCACACAGAGGACGACCCGGGATGACCCACCAAGGTTGGACTACCCCGGGGCTTGAAACCAGGACTTTCTTGCTGTAAGGCGACCACTTCACCACCATGCCACCTGTAAAAATAGTGATCAAGAAAAAAAATTAATGTTGCACTAATGAGTAAAAAGCATTAATGATGGGATTCAAAGGAGGTCTATTCCCTTCTTCTGCGATGTGGACTGCTACCACAGGATGAATTAGCATAGCAACATGTGAACATTGTCTTCTTATATATCTTATAAATCCATATAATTTTTGTTGTAATTTTTGTTATCCTGTTTTTGCTGGGGTTTTTTGTTTGTTTGTTTGTTTGTTTTTTGTCTACATGGTGATGGTGGTCACAAGGCTCGGGTCCTGGGCTGCTCCGTTGGCGTCTGGACACTGCTTGGCATCCTGCACATCATATTCTTCATGATTTTTACAATTCCACTATAATTCTGTTATCCTCTTTCAGTGTTGTATTCTGTAAATTTTGTGAATACAACATTCATTGCATGTTGTCTGTCTTGGGAGAGAGAGTCCTCCTCTGTTGCTCTCCCTGAGGTTTCTTCCTATATTTCCTCCCTGTTAAAGGGTTTTTAGGGAGTTGTTCCTTATCCGATGTGAGGGTCTAAGGACGGGATGTTGTGTTGCTGTAAAGCCCCCTGAGGCAAATTTTGGTATTTGTGATATTGGGCTATACAGATAAAATTGACTTGATATTCACACTGAACTACTACAGACGTGCTACCTCTGTACAGAAGTGGTGCACAGCTAGCACTAGTGTTGGAGTCTGATAACTGGTTCTTGATGCATGCTGGCACCTCGGCGTCGGCCATCAGACCTCTGGAGCTTGTTCAGAAAGCTGCAGCTCGTCTGGTGTTCAACCGCCCTAAGTTCTCCCACACAACTCCCCTTCTCATGTCCCTACCCTGGCCCCCAGTTGCTGCTCGCATCCAGTTTAAGACTCTGGTGCTAGCCTACAGGACAGTGAAAGGAACAGCTCCTTCCTATCTCCAGGCCATGGTCAAGCCCTACACCCCCGCTCCACCACTGCCGATCGACCCGGTCACGGCTCTTTACTCTCCTGGTCCCACAGTGGTGGAATGAACTCCCCACTGATGTCAGGACAGCGGAGTCGCTGCCCGTCTTTCAGAGCAGGTTGAAAATGCACCTCTTCAGGAACTACTACCCTGTTACTTGCTCTTAGCACTTGCTGTATTCACTCAGTAAAAAAAAAAATCTCTTTCTCGCGCTTTTACTTTAGCACTGGTTTTGCTCTTAGATGCTTATTTAGAGAGAAGACGCACTTATGACCTCTGATGACTAGTAGTTCTCCTGATTTCCTACGTTAAATGCACTTATAGTAAGTCGCTTTGGATAAAAGCGTCGACTAAATGACTGTAATGTAATGTAATGTGATGTACTGCTCAATAATCCACGTAAGGAAGTCACAGAAAGCTGAATCAGTTCCTCTGGACACAACGTTTATTGAGAGAAACGTTTCATCACTCGTCTAAGTGACCTCTTCAGTCTCAGCTGACTGCAGGTATCCCCACCCTTATAAACAATACAGCGTCATAACGACCCAAACCAACGATCGGTTTCTTATGCAAATAGGCAAGACCATTAACCTGAGTTACAATGGCCTTGTGTACTATTCACACAGGATTGGGGAAAGCAGGCCCGTCTCCAAAGGGCCTCGAGCGTGTTGAAGTGGACTTGGTCGACTTTAGGTTGCCGTGGTGACGGCCAGAGGAGCCGTCACTGCAACGTCACTGCAACGTGCAGGCAACATCACTGCAGTGATGTGGCCTGCATGTTTCCTGAGTCTGGAGATGGGTAAGTCTTGAATGGAGGGCAGGGTGGCACCAATGGTTTTCTCTGCAGACTTAACTGTCCGCTGTAGTCTGTCCCTGTCCATGGTTAAACAGGTAATTCACATTAATTAACGGGAATGCTAAACAATTTATGACCTTTGCGTGTGTGTGTGTTTGGGAGAGAGATTGGAGGATCAAGAAGGCCTCCAATAAAACTCATTCTTCTTTGTGAAGTTCAAAGGTAGTTCAGGATTATAACGTGAGAGAGAGAGAGAGAGAGAGAGAGAGAGAGAGAGAGAGAGAGAGAGAGAGAGAGAGAGAGAGAGAGAGAGAGAGAGAGAGAGAGAGAGAGAGAGAGAGAGAGAGAGAGAGAGAGAGAGAGAGAGAGAGAGAGAGAGAGAGAGTGATCAGTTCAAGTCGTTAGCATGTCTCCATCATATGGGGATGTGAGTGTTTCTGTCTTGTGTGTGGATGAGATCAAATCTTCCTCCTGTGGTCGACGGTGACGATGGCCTGGAAAGGTCATCAAGTGGTCCCATGTCCTGCTATATAAATCTAATAACCGTGTGAAAAACATAGTTTCTGGGTTGAGTTCCCGGTCTGTTTAATGTCAGTTTGGCACTTTTATGCGAGGTGAAGATAAGGCCATTTGTGTGTGAGTTTGCCCACACAGGCAGAAAGTCAAATTAAACCACATAATGTTTCTGGAAGAATCCAAACTTGTATGCCTGGGCTCGCTACAATAGTAAAAAAGTCCTTAAATCTTTCCTGCAGATTTACTTGACTGTGAAGGCTTCATGTGGGCTCGCCGATGCCTTCACAGGCTGCACACTTCACCTTTTTACTGCCGACATTATGCTCGATCTTATTTATTCCTATTTTATCAGCATTTACTGTAAATTATTATTTTTTCTATATATTGCATTTTTATCTCATTTTCAATTTAATTACTTTATGTCATCTATTTTACTGTACCTGATTATATTTCTTTTATTGGTTGCTTGCCCACTTTTGAGTGTTCTATGCCTGATTGGTATTATCAGCTAGGGATATGGTGTCACCACCTCTGGATTAGCATTTCATGGTTTATTTCTGTATCTCAGAATGTTTGAATCATGTCTGCTCCACTGCTGTGTGTTTCCGTTTGGTTTTACTAAGTACATTTATCTGAAGAAGGCACTTTGTGATGTCTGTTTTGAAAATGGTAAATAAAGTTTTAAAAATAAAATAAAATATTTAATACATAATTAAATATTATTTTGAAAATAAAACAAAAATGGCAAATAAAGTTTTTAAAATACAGTTGAAAATGGTAAATAAATGGTAAATAAAGCTTGTCGCGTGACACCTGTTGGAAAATGGTAAATACAGTTTTTTCGTTGATCGGCAAAAATGGTGCCTGACTTTTGTGAATCAAAAATAATGAGCTGCTTTTAAAAAGTTCATCACGAGAGGATTTGGGTTTGATAAGAAGATTCAATACTGAACACAGATTCAAGTAAAATGCTGTCAAAGGCCCAACCCCAGCCACTGCCAATGTCAAGAGGATGATGAACAGCAAAGTCGAGCTCAAATAAAACGGGACAGGGAGGAAGGCCGGAGGACGGGTTTACCACCAGAATCAAGTTTGACTGAGAGGCAATAAAAATCAGAGAGCCGAGCGGGAAATTGAAGCTCCTGGCGTCCTGGTTGGACTTCATCTCCGGCCTCGGGATAATTATTAGCCCATCCAGCGGTGTCATTATTACCCTGCCTGGGACACGGTGGGAGAGTGGGGAGACGGGGTTGGGGGGTGGCGAGACGGTGGGGGTGTGGGGGTGGGCTTAACAGACGGGGGGGGATTTCATATGCTGGAACATTTTAGCATTAATCTCCGGGGAGAGGGTGAGAGGGAAGAGACCATAGAGAGGTGGAAATAAAACCCCAGACCCTTCTCCCATTTCATCCAATCGATTTCACAAGCCCATCTGAAACAAAGTCATCTCCACTTGTGAGATGTAAGAGGGAAAGGCAGGGCCCGGCTGCGCGCGCCACTCATCTGGGGAGTATCGGCAAATACTGGTGCAGAAAGAGCTCGTAAAGAAGATGTACAGCGGCTTTGGAGAATGGCAGCGGCGGCGGCGCAATTTATGCTCATCTCGTTCCATTGTTGTGTCTGCCACCGGAGGAGGAGGAGGAGGGAGGAGGACAGGGAGAGGTGAAGGTGATGATGTGTGTATGGCTTGTTAGTACATAGCATACGTGTGAGGGGAGAAGCTGATTCATACACCCGGGCGTCACACACTTCACTTCTGTCAGGCATCCGGGAGGAACACGCCGTCTCGCCTGCCATTCTCCTTTGCTTGGAAGTTTTGATGCATTATAATTCCGGTGGTTACCATGGAAATGCCCCCCCCTTCCTTTTCTTTCCCTCTGTCAGCTGCTCTCCTGAAAGGCAGGTGCATGGCACAAACCCAAGGCGACAGTCGTTGAAACACGTTCTATGTTTCCAGCGACTGCCGGGTCCAGAAGCAGGGTCACGGGGCTTCATTAGGATTCCAAGCAAGTGAGCATTGTTAGTCAGACTTGCCTGTTTTGAAAAGAAAGGTTGCGAATAAACACACACTCCCGGGTCTGCGGGGGCTTTCCAGACAGCTTAATAATATTAAAATGATGATAACACAATGCAACATCTTGGTAAATAATCCACTTTAAACAGCACGCCATCCCTTCATTAAAGGCGCAGACTTTAATTAAAATGTATACAGAAGGCCCCCCACCCCCGCCCCCAAATTACACACCATAGGATAGGAAGCTGCTATTACTCCCAAATTGATTGACAGGTCTGTTGATACATGGGGCCGACACTAAACAACAAATAATCTGAGTTTCTAATGGTTTCCGATGCTGTAAAATGTGTTGTTCACATCACTAATTGTTGTAAAAATTTGGATTAAAACAGGCCCATATTTTCAATTACCAGCAAGTGAGAAAGAGACAAAATGCTTAGTCGATGTAGCCATAGCTCATACTCTTTCAATGGTAAATATGTAAATTTTCCTCAGTATTTATATGGTCAAATGAGAAGATGGAAGCTTTTAAATACAGAGACTGAAAAAAAAGTTTCTATCTTTAAAAACATCGGAGCCTGTGTACCAATCCCACGGGCTATTGTTCTGGAGAACAGATGTACGGTAGCTGTGAATTCTGCAGAATCTCCAAATGGGATGCTCTTTGCTCCATTGATTTATCAGTGCACCCTTGAACACTGGACACCACCGAAATCAGCGCTCTCTCTCTCTCTCTCTCTCTCTCTCTCTCTCGCTCTCTCTCTCTCTCTCCGTCTCTCTCTCTCTCTCTCTCCTCTCCTCTCTCTCGTCCTCTCCTCTCTCTCTCTCTCTCTCTCTCTCTCTCTCTCTCCTCTTTATATATATATATATATATATATATATATTATGCCCGGGAGATTAATGACCAGGGTTAAAGGTCACTGACTGCAAGGCAGGGGTACGAGGAGAAACTGCAAGGATAGTGGAACGCGACGCTCGGCCATTGAAGGACATGAAGATGACGGTCCAAAGTGATCTTGGCTCTTGTGTCGGGGCATCTGTAAAGATGTCTGAGAGAGTAGTCCATTATGAAAAGAAAGTGAAAAAAAAACAACAACACAGTGACATCCCTTTTGGTCATCCCCAAGCCTGAGCTGAGACACTGAGTGACTTGAGTGGCAGCACTAAATTTACAGTCTTCCCATTTCCCTTTCTGTCTCTATTTACTAGGTTTCCTGGACTAGAATTATTGTCACTGGTGTCAGTCGAGTGTTTGTTTTGGTATTAGCCAACAGCATTGGAGAGTGTGTCGGAGGGAGACGGGAAACGCATCACCAAGGAGGACAAAGCGCGACTCCGCTAAGCCTCAAGGGTCCCTCAGGCCGTATTTTAAAGAGGCTAGCGGGTGAATATAGCTGTGCATTCTCCACTTGTAACTCCTATGTGTTTGTGTGGCTGGAAATGGCTGACTAGATGCTAATAAGCTTGCTCTGTCATGCTCAGATTGTCAGACCTGGTGCAACTGCATGTTAAGATAAAGAGCCTACATTTGGTAATGCTGAATCCCGAAGGTCCCAGATCCCAGTTGAGGTTTGGCATTTGAATGAGCGTAAGTAATGCAAATGTATTTCCAGGAAAACTTTCCCTCCTCCTCCTCCTCCTCCCCCGACTCTCTTCTTTTCTCCTCCCAGACTGTTGGACAAACTTCTCCGAAAACATAAATCCATCTTGTATCTGGGCTGATGTTTCTGCCTGTAGATAGCTTTTTTTTCATGGCTGGCTGGCCTTACATTTTGTGGCTGGTGATTGGCAGAGTGTCCAGCGGGCCAGTTCCTGGTAGACCCCCCCCCCGTACCGTCTGGAGGTCCTCCGCTATCGATTTCCTGCTCATGCTCGCTGCTTGACCTGCCAATCAATGGTCAGAACAGTGGGATGTCACTGGGAGCAAGTCGGCGACGTGTGATGCTTGGCAGACATGTAGCTGATGGCACACTGAAGGAGCAAAACATATTAGGGAGAGAGCGAGCGAGGGAGCGAGAGAGAGAGAGAGAGAGAGAGAGAGAGAGAGAGAGAGAGAGAGAGAGAGAGAGAGAGAGAGAGAGAGAGAGAGAGAGCTAGCTAGCAGACAAAGAGAGCACACAAAATACCCCGGGGCTTTGGAGTTTGGCGGGATTCAGCGGTGTCATACAAAGTAAAGATAATCTTGAATTAAAAAGCATCGGGGGTGCTTATACAGTTGAGATGATGTGAAATCCAATCAGTTTGCCCAGACTCACCTCACGCCCGGCGATGATTGGATTGCAGTTATTCCCTTTTCTGTCCGTCTCTCTGTGAAGCCGCCGGCCAGCGTGACGTGCCGCGCTCGTTCGAGCCAGGCGATTGGCTGCGCGGGAGGAAGTCCTCGGGGCTGAGGACGGCGGAGCGGAGCGCCGTCTCCGAGACACGCCTCTCCCTCGGCGTTGCCTGTGTGGTTTCCAGGTGGACTCTCGGGGAAACCCGGAATAAATAAACAACCCGTTTCCCTCACAAGTAGACCAGCGCGCGAAGCCCCTCTTTTCTAATCCGGCGGTTTCATGGCGGGCCCTCTCGGAACAGGCTTTTCTCAACCCACCGGACGATGGCGAGCCGGTGGGTTACACCACGTGATCCGCCCAAAGACTGGATTATTTTCCACTCAACTAAAACTTTCTTACTTTTCCTTTTTTTAATACTGTTTTATTTTGGGGGATAAGATAAAAAATTGTGGCTATACCAGAGCTGGATTTACAACACGCCTTTGAATTAACATGAACCTTTGACTCGCACTGGCTTCTTTCTCATGTATTAGAAGCGGGTCTCCCCGTCCGCGTCCCGCCCCAGATGGACCCAGCAAAGCGGAACTAGTGAGCCAAGGCTGGGTTCAGAGTTTCAGCGCCATGACGCTTTGCTGAATTTTAACTCTGGGCGGCTGAACGCCGTGCCCGAAGTTGAACACAGTGTACGGTGGCCGAGGGGCGAACCGAGCAACCACACAAACGAGGCTGCAATACAACAACTGGGCGTCGTGGCTCTCCCCTCCAGACCCCCCGCCGGAACAACGCTGCTGCCATGGACACAACATGCTCTGTAAAATCTAACAAGGTGCTTAAAAAAACAATAATAACGAGGAAACCTCGGGAAAAGTAAGTAAACGAACTTAACTGTGTCAAGTTATGTGACCTCATTTCACATAAAAGCGTTTCACATAACGTGACACAATTTAGTTCATTTACTTACGACGGTTTCCTAAAAAATGTTGTAAGCAAACTTCACTTTAGGGGTGTGCAGCTTATTTCTTATTTCCTTTAAAGTTTCACTGTTGATACAAGAAAGTATTGCAACGAAAAACAAGACGTTGAGACATTTGCAAAGTGTTTGCTTTTTATTTATACTCTAATGGTATTGGATTGTATTTGCTCCAGATAACAAATGTATTTCAAATGCGTGACAGCGCTGAGCAGTCGGTTTAGGAGAATATGCGGATGGCTGCAGCATGCTCCCATTTGACTGCGTCTTAACTCCCATCAGTGGAAACAAATGAACTTTGGAAGCTTCTGAAACCTCAAACTCTTATTAAATTAGATTTCAGTCATCCTCTGTGTCCGGCACACAGCACAATCCGCCTCTCGGCGTCTGATGTACAATTCCGAACAATTCTGCGTAATTCAAACCGTAATTGTTGCTGTTGCTAATTACCTCCTGACATAGTTAACAGAGTTAAGCAAGAAAACATGATCAATTTTTCATCAGCTTGTTGTTGTAATGGTTGCTTCTGTCCATTAACGTGTCCCAGTCTAATCCTTATGGGCCAGTCAGCATGAAATCTCTCCATGAATACTTTAATGTTGTGCTGATGTCTGCACCAGAAAACAACACCCGCGGCGTCTTCCAGCGGAGGAGTTTTAGCCCAAAGAAAAAAAAAAGAGGGGGGGGGAATAAAAGGCTGAATGATCACCAACACTTTTCTTTTAAGTGAACTGGAGGGAACGACCGGGATTTCACTACTACCTAAAACGACCATGGGCAGTCAAAATGACCGCCGGTTTTTAAACTCTATATTCTGTCAAGATAAATACCCAATAGAGATATTAATGCATTGCATGTGTTCGTATGTCTGTTAGGAAACGACTGACACTAAAATTAACATTTTAACAACTATTATACTATTTTTAAACAATTTAAACTTCAGAGAGACATGGTCGAACTTGAATAGCAAAATTGAGAAAGTGAAAATATTACCTGAAAAACAAAACGGAAAACACATATTGCTAATCTAACAAATGTAACAGGGCCTACAAAACATGAAATGTAAAAAAAGAACTGAAAATAAATATTGAAACAGTCCCAAACAACGACCAGAGCTTAAAAACTACTAGAACGACCGCCCGCGGTTTTTAAACTCTATATTCTGTCAAGATAAATATCCCATTGATATATTAATGCATTACATATGTTAGCATGTCTGTTAGGAAACGACTGACACCAAAATTAAGATTTTACTTTAAATTAACTTTGATAGTATTTTTCAAACAATTTAAAATGGCCGCTGTCCAACGCCTGTCAATACTGCAGCGCCTCGGTGGTAGCCATGGTGCGTCTGTAACGGCGTCTGTAACCAGACATGTTGGACATAATCAGGAATCAAGTCTAGACTGTTACTCTGCACTGGCGGACGCTAGTGTGTTTCTAGGACAGAGCAGCGAACTTCACGAAGGAAATGACGCCACCAACACACGTCATAAATAGTGACATGACGCGCACGAGCACGCGCAAATTACGAGCGGCCATTTTGACTGCGCATGGTCTTTTTAGGTAGATCTTATCATTACTTCTTTGTGCAATTGATATAAAACTAATTTTAATGCAAATATGTGCAGTTTTAGGAGCATTCAGGGAGCGGCAGGTTTGTATTTTTTTATTTTATTTTTTTACAAAGTGATTAAACTTTGAAAATCCAAAACGGTCACAATGACCGTCTTGGTCGTTCTAGTGTAAACAAAAACTTTGCACACTCCAGCTTCCAAACGCAATTTCAAACCCCCCCCCCCCAGTAACTTCTCACGGGTGGCTGATGAGCATGCTGGGGTTATAACACAAGGTTATGTTGTTGTGAAGGGCGTCGGCGTCAGCAGAATCAGAAGGTCCGAGTCTTCTGAGAAGGAAACACTTTACCAACAGCCTCCCTGACAGTTATGAGAAACCACCATTAGTGCATAATGCGTAATTGCCGGCGCGCTACGCCCCGGCGTGGCGCTGTGAGAGGCAGGCGGCGGGGCGGGGCCGGGCCGGGCCGGGCCGGGCCGGGCCGCTCTCTGACAGCTCCCGGCTACACCATCAGCAGTTCTCTATGGAAATGCCTCCTCTGCAAAGGACCATTTTCCAATCTGCTGCCATGAAATCGCTGCACCTCGGCCCGGTAATGACCAGGCGGGGAGACGGATTTACATTCAATTTATTCTCACGGAGAACAGTCGCAGGTGAAATGTAAAATCTCTCTGCTCTGAATGAAACGGGTTTTTTTTTTAAATTGAGGTTTTTTTTGTTTTTAATTTATCTATACGTTCGCACGCGCGCGTACGCGCGCGCACACACATACACTTTGTAAACTGTTTCAGTACCGACAAATTGTTGAAAATATTGGGAACGATATGCTGGGTACATCTCAGAAATCATAAATAGAATAAATATAGCAACACCACGAGGGATTCAATCAAGCAACCGCTCCAACTTTATAAATAAAGCACACTTCATCAATAAAACTGTAATGAAATGCGCTTCACGCGAGAACAAGCGAAGCACATAATGTGCAAAATACACAAGACGACAATCTGGAAAAATTACAATTATACCTGGGATGTACATGTAAATAGAATTGATTAAAGATGAAACATGGAATATAGACAGAATAAGATGTAGAAGATGAATATGATTGCTGGACAGAGCAGGGCCAAGCGCGCGCGCGCACGCGCGCGTGTGAGATGCATTTCTGATGTTTCTTCAGATGCGTTTCTGCTCCAGCAGCAGCTGCAGAGTTCAGTAGAAACAACTTCTTCACAAAGCTTTGTATAGGAGCATGGAGCATCGATTTTCTATAAATCCTGCACACACCCAAACATACACCCAAACATACACACACCCAAACACAAACACACCCAGATACACACACACCCAAACACACACACACCCAAACACACTCCCAAACAGCTACATTCTCAAAACTACTTTTTAACCCCCTTTTTTTCTGCCATGTCTGACAGTGCACACACATATACACACATATACACACACACACACACACAAATGAATATGCACACATTCATGATCACGCGCGCGCGCACACACACACACAAGTGCACGTGCACACAGGCAAACTTCAATATGCACACATTCGTGGTCAAATATAAGTTCCCTAAATGCACACTTGCAGGTTGTCACATACTGTGCACGCTGCACACACACACACACACATTCACACACATTCACACACACACACGTATATACATATATATATGCATGCATTCATGATCACACACAATTGCCCTATATGCAGACATGCAGTTTCTCACATATCATGTACACAAACACACACAATAATACACACACACACACACACACACACACACACACACACACACACACACACACACACACACGCACACACACACAAGTGCACGTGTACACAGTCACACTTTAATATGCACACCTTCATGGTCAAATGTAAGGTCCCGAAATGCAGACGTGCAGGTTGTCACATACTGTGCAAGCCGCACGCACGCACGCACGCACACACACACACACACACACACACACACAGAGCTGGGGTGAGCGGTCAGCGTGTGAAGGTCAGGTTCAGTGTTGGAACGTGTACCTCTCCTCTCACACGCGTCTCACACGCGTCTCGCAGTCTGTTTGATCAGCGTCTCTGTGATCGCTTTGATCCACCGCTTATCATTAGCACGCGGCTGTGATGTGTTACTTGACAGTCCACTGTATGATTAGACAAGGATGGGAAGGCATGTCGGGGAGGGGGGGGTTGGGGGGAGGCTGGGGGGGCAACCATCCCATCAAGACGTGCTACAGTGTAATTAGGCATTAGCACCCAGCAGGAGGCCCGCTAACACGAGCTGAACCCCGATTAGAATGATTATCAGAGATAATTCACTCTAATAAGCACGTGGCAGACCGCCGGACTCAAACAAGCCGAGGTAGAAACTGTGATCACATCTTAATTGGTACACGTGGAGGCATTTTTCTTCAATCTGGATTTTAAGGACAATTTTCAACTTTTTTTTTAAACACGAAACAGCCCTTCAAGAAAATAGCACCATAAAAATAATGAATATAATTTGCATTTGAAATTAAATGGGTTACTGTATATTTTAGTGTTCGTGTCATTCCCTCACAATATAAAGCTGTTGTACGGTTTTGTCATATTATATCCAGCTGATATCATTTACACTGATGAGCCAAAACATTACGACCACCTGCCTAATATGGTGTTGGTCCTCCGTGTGCCGCCAAAACAGCGCCGACCCGCCGAGGCATGGACTCTACATGACCCCTGAAGATGTTCTGTGGTATCTGGTGCCAAAACGTTAGCAGCAGATCCTTCAGGTCCTGTATGTTGTGAAGTGGAGCCGCAGTGGATCGGACTTGTCAGTCCAGCACATCCCACAGACGCTCAATTGGATTGAGAGCTGGGGGATTTGAAGGCCAGCGGCCGTATTATAGGAACTTCCTATCTTAAGTCTTAAGTTAAGATGGGAAGAGCCTAAGCTAGATCCTTATGATGGACCCTTGTAGTTGAATGGTTAGCGCGGGCAACCGGGGTTCGCTTCCCAGGTGCGGCGGCAGTTCCCGGCTGCCCCCCGAATTCGCTACAGTACTTTTGGGAGACACGGTGGTCCAGTGGTTAGCACCGTCGCCTCACAGCAAGAAGGTCCTGGGTTCGAACCCCAGGGTTGCCCAACCTTGGGGGTCATCCCAGGTCGTCCTCTGTGTGGAGTTTGTATGTTCTCCCCACGTCTGTGGTGGGTTTTCTCCGGGTGCTCCGGTTTCCCCCACCATCCAAAAGACACGCATGTTAGGCTTAATACTCCTGTCTGTGCCCCTGAGCAAGGCATGGCAAGACGAACTGGAGTTGGTCCCCGGCTGCTGCACGGCGGCTGCCCAGTGCTCCTAGCTACACAGCTAGGATGGGTTATATGCAGAGCGTCATTTCCCCACGGGCATTAATAAAGTATCTCAAAATCAAAAAAAGATAGGATTTTTGTCAAGTTGGTATTACAGAAGCAAATCCTAACTAGCAATCCTATCTTATCTTACGTCATCCTATCGTATCTTAGGTTGGGAAAGCTTAAATACTCCAACATCGCTTATCAACTTTTATGTCTGTTACCTAGCAACTGGTGCCTCTTTTCTCATCTCGCTGAGTTAATCAACTTTGTAACCGTTGGTTTTTTTCATTGAAACACTGTATGTAATGAGCAGCCCAACTGCTAATTGCTGTTGCCACTTCGGTTAAACTAGAACGAGCAAGGCAGTCATTATGACCGTTTCGGATTTTCAAAGTTTAATAACTTTGTGGGGGGGAAAAAGATACAGACCTGCCGCTCCCTGAATTCTCCTAAAACTACATGTGTTTGCATTAAAACGAGTTTTAGACCAATTGCACCAAAAAGTTATGATAAGATCTACATAAAACGACCATGAGCGGACAAAATGACCGCTCGTAATTTGCGCGTGATCGTGTACGTCGTGTCACTATTTATGACGTGTGTTGGTTGCGTCATTTCCTTCGTGAAGTTCGTTGCTCTGTCCTAAAAACACACGAGCGTCCTCCAGTGCAGAGTAACAGTCTAAACCGTTACAGACGCACCATGACTACCACCGAGGCGCTGCAGTATTGACAGGCGTTGGACAGCGGCCATTTTAAATTGTTTGTAAAATAGTATTAAAGTTGTTAAAATTTTAATTTTGGTGTCAGTTTGTTTCCTAACAGACATACTAACACATGTAATGCATTAATATCTCAATTGGGTATTTATCTTGACAGAATATAGAGTTTAAAAACCGGTGGTCATTTTGACCGCCCATGGTCGTTTTAGGTAGGAGTGAAATCCCGGTCGTAAATGGTGTGACATGGCAGACTGATATTTTTTGCAATGTCCGCAACTTCACTTTGTAAATCTCCTTTTGCAAAAAAAAACAACAACCCAAAATGCCTTTGTCAGCTGCACCCCAGCTGGGAGAGCCCCATGTTGCCGGGTCGGCCTCCCTCGCATGTCGTAGTTGCTCGGCTGAATGCAGGATCATGGCCTGGGGTCGCCTGAATCTACTAACGAGCGTTTTGTCATCAAACTGAATCACATCGTTAGGGTCCACCGTAAGTCCCTCATGCAACAAGTTCCGCTTATCGACATTTCATTGTTTGTGCAAAAGCAATAAATGAGCAGACAAGTTAGGTAACACTCAGCTCCTCCTTGCAAAAATGTCGTGGTGTCCTTGAGCAAGACACCTAACCCCTAACTGCTCCCGATGAGAACAGGACGGCGCCTTGCATGGACGACACCGCCACGGGTGTATGCGTGTGTGTGCGCATGGGTGAATGTGAGGCATTGATTGTGAAGTGCTTTGAGTGGCTGCTGCAGCTAAAAAGCCATATAAATCCTTTTTTTTTTAAAATCCCCCCCCCCCCCAGTTGTATTTGGCCAATTACCCCACTCTTCCGAGCCGTCCCGGTTTCTCCTCCAACCCCTCTGCCGAGTTTCGCTCTCAAAGCGATTTTCCTCCTTGTCTCCCGCTTGGTGCCAGTGTCGATAGAGGAGGCGAGGAGGGAGCGCTCACATTGGCCATGGCAGCAGCGGTCTCTCCGGCCTGATCTCCTCCCCCATCTCCACCTAACTGGGGTTGTTTCAACTGCCCGGATGACAACAACTGTAACCAAAAAGTCGTGCGGTTTGATGACTGACGCGATTACGCACTGCGCACTACAGACGCAGCACGGCGGATGAAGCAGACTGAAGGGACAGCAGACGAGCATTTTCCTCCAGCGCGTGGAGGATTTGCCCCCCCCCCCCACTGGCCAGAGTGGCGGATGGTCGCCATATTTTACTCGCCAAAGGCTTAATTTACCCGCATTTGGTTACTGGTGAGTGTTAATTTTGGACCCTGCCTGGGTCCGTATTACTGAAAATTCCGAACTTGCAGATCCTATCTTAACTGTAAGGTAACCATGGTAAATAGGGTTAGGAGCTGATTTAGGAGAAGAAGAAAAAAAGCTATGACAGATGAACAGCTGCCAAGTCAATATTCCTATCTTAAGATGTGAAAAGTTTATTACACAAGCACCCTAAGTTCCCATAAGCTCAAATAACTCCCCTATCTTTGGGATAACCGTTAAGCTGTTCCAACGTTCACCTTTCTGCCAGGTAGTGTAAGAAAAAATAAAAATGGATTGCATCTGGGGCGTTCGGCTAGCGTAGCGGTCTATTCCGTTGCACGGGGATCACCGGATCGAATCCCCGTGTTACCTCCGGCTTAGTCGGGCGTCCAAACGGACACAATTGGCCGTGTCTGCGGGTAGGAAGCTGGATGTGGGTATGTGTCCTGGTCGCTGCACTAGCGCCTCCTCTGGTCAGTGGGTCGGGGTGCCTGTTTGGGGGGACTGGGGGGAATAGCGTGATCCTCCCAGGCGCTATGTCCCCCTGGTGAAATTCCTCTTGTCAGGTGAAAAGAAGCGGCTGGCGACTCCACGTGTATCGGAGGAGGCATGTGGTAGTCTGAAGCAGAGGGGTTTGAGCAGAAACCGGGACAGCTCGAAAGAGTGTCCCGGACTGCTGCAACCGGGACGCGAACCCGGATCTCCTGCACCACGGGCGACAACGTTAACCAGTCGAATAAAGGGTCCGACCCGTTAGCCAAGGGTTAGCGAGTCTATTTATCTGTGCACGTTACACTACCCCCCTCCTTGCGCGTCCCCGCGCTTCAGCATATCAGCTCCCTCACGCTTCTGGGCGCACACGCTTCCGATGGCCTCACGGTCTCACCATCCCAATTCTAACACCAATGTAGTAAATTCAGGGGGCGGTCCGGGTGAGTGAGTGACCACAACTTGCGATGCATGGCCCACGGCGGCAAAATAGTTGTGTACTCAGATAGCATCTGGATGTGGGCCACTTCAGACAATGATGCGGCACTGATGGCCTTCTTCTGGCCCTGACAAAATGGATGTGAGCCTGAAGTGGCCCACATGTATAATAGCAAATATGGCCCAAGTATGCCAATCTGGATGTGACCCTGAAGTGGCCCGTGTGGTAAATGGTGAATATGGCCCAAATATCCCAAAACAAATATGGGCCACCTTTGGCAAATATGTGGCGCATGCGGCATTGCTATAGTTTGGTTCTGGTCCAGATCTGGCAAACCGTCGGACTGCCCAAGTACCATCATTCCATGCGGTATGAGGGCCGGATGAAAGTGTCAGGTGTGGGATGGGTCCGGGACACAGCAGTTTTGCTATCTGGGTAGAAATGTCCCCCCTCTCTCCCCTCCACTCACCCATGGCCGGATTAGACCACCAGGGGGCCCCGGGGCACGCATGTCCACTGCCCCCCCGCCCTGTCAGATAGGCTATGCAAACAATACTAAATATTGTTAAATGTAAAACCAATGCAAATACCCAACATGGTAGTCGACGCTATGCCAACCTGCATGGGATCCGAATGGCGGCTACAAAGTACAACACAATTTTGAATCACAAAACAAACAGAGATGAGAATAGCAGCTCACAGCATCGCAAACATATTGCGAAGCCTTCTTCCCACTTACAACGGCTTACCAACAGGAATGTCAGAGCAAATAATTTAGAGAAATATGGGCAGATTTTAGTAAAACTATCTGTTTAATTATTTTTCTGTATGGGCATTCTAGCTAGCACATTTGTTTAACTATACACAATGAAACAATGAAGCTTGGGGCCCTGCGCCAATAGAGACTAGCTTGGGCCCTGCATTGCGACGCAGGGTTGAAACAAACGTCCCTTGTAGGGTATGATTGGGGATCCCTACTATATGCAAACACAGTACCCCTGACCTTTTGGGGCCCCTCGTGGTCTTGGTCCCGCATGCCTGGTCCGTAATCCAGCCTTGCACTCATCTACTGTCTCCTGTCATGTCAGCACAAGCATCACAAGTACCCACCGTGCTCACAGTTATGAGGAACAGCAGCTATTTGACATGTTTTTTTTTCTTCTCGAAAACAAATAATTTTTAAAATATTTGTGCAAAATAAATATACATAAATCCCAATATTCGTGCTTTGCCGAATATCGTATTTGGATTCGGCTCCACCGCTGGGGGGGGGGTCGCTCTCCCCAAATACCCACTTTGGAAATGGTTCTTTATAATATAAGAGACAGCTAAGCGTAGCTGAAAGCTCCAGACGTTGACAGGCCGGGCCTGCAGGGACCGGCCGGGGCGGGGGGGGGGGAGAGAAGCCCGGCAACACAGACAAACACTACACTTGACTTTTCTTTCCTGATGGCAAGTGTTGCATAGGGATTACAAAGTCGATAGTTGTTCTTCTATTTGAATACAATATCTATTTAGGGGGAAGGGAGAGGGGGGAAAAAGAGGAGGGAAAAAGAGGAGGGGGAGACTTCCACTCCTGCTAGAGAAGGATCAATCATCAACTAATTTCACTGGGCCGCTCATGTGAGAAGCATCTGGGAAGCCGGGCTCCCTCGACGGCCTTCGGTGCACTGGGCAGCAGCTTCCACACACTGCATTATGCTTTACAGGCATGATTAAACTGTTTGTGCTTCACAACAACAACAACACACACACACAAACAGAGTGCCAAACAAACACCACTAAAACTACACTGAAGTAGAAGTAATCGGGTGGTTGCTATCTCACAGACCTTGGCAAAACCAAGTAAACACTGTAGACGACCCAGCAAAGGTGATTGAAAGCGCAAAGTATTGTTTATAGACGAGCACTTGCTGTTAAAAAAACATCCCCCCCCAAAGAAGAAGGATAAGTAGAAGATTGAACCAGAGCCACACAGACAGGCAGAGTCCAAAAGAAAAAGCAGGGGAAAGAAAACAGAGGTAAAAAAAAATAAAAATAAAAATCTTAACCTGTCACCTCTGCCAGGATTTTTTTGCCCCTCCACACAATCTATCTCTGGCACCCATAGAAGAAAACTGACAGGACCTATACGGTTTCCTCATCGTGGTCCTCTGCAGGGGGGGGGGGGGGGGTGGATACCATCATCTGACGATCGTGTCTCTCGCCTTGTTCCTCTGCTTGTGTGTGCCGGGTGTCCACGTCATCCCAATCTTCTCACATTTCCCCGAGTCCCTTATGTCTGTGCCTTTGCTTAGAGCGCTAACACCCGATAGATTAATGTCAGCGTGCCGAATTCACATATTTAAAGAATTGGAGTTTGTGGACAACCTTGCCTGATGCCAAGGATATTGTGGAGAAATCAATCGGAACCACTTGCTAGAAAAGACTGACTCTGTGTGTGTGTGTGTGCGTGTATGTGAGCGGGTGTGGGTTTCATTTGGTCCGTGATCAAATGTGAAATGAACTTGTCCGAGGGACGTTCAGCTTCAAACAATGTCCCAGTTGCTTGTTTTGCACGGCGTTACGGTAAAAATGAAATCTTTCCAGTCAATTATTCCCACCAGCAGCCAGCGCCTCGACACTTAGAGAGACCCGGGACCCGTCTCGGTGACTGAGATAGGGAAGATATCTACTCCAAACACGCTCACATCAGAGCACGCACGCACGCACACACACGCACACACACACACACACGCAGAGAAAAGCATGAAATTTGCAATTCTAAGTCTGATAGTCTGATGTGTTTCAGGCATCATCCTAGATGCACCCCCCCCCCACACACACACAGAGACACACTGTGTTTGTTGGGTTGTGTCACTGGATTGGCTTGTCATGCTGACCGATCAATACTTGAGTTCTGTGCTTGCCTGCCATTGATAAGGGACAATACCTTATGACGCAGGCTTGTATTTAAATAACCTGGCCAGTAAATATCTTCTTTGTTAGCATTATAAGCGAATTCATAAAAAAGGAAAGAAAGGCACGGTTGAGGGTCTTTGTTTGGTTCTGTCCTTTTATGATAGTAATATTTATTTGAGCGCTCTCGATATGCGGTATACGGCTTTCACTCCCTGGTTACACGAGGTGCGAGGCGAGGGAGGGGGGGGGGGGCGGTAATTCAAAACCCTTTCAAAAGCTGAGGGTTGAGAATACGGAGCAACGGAAGAATAACCCGTCCGAGGAGAATGAGGCGCGAGAGATTACTTTCCATTTTGACTTTTTTTTTGGTGGGTTACCCAGACTTTAAACTGACTGCAAAACTTGGCCGGGGCCTAAGAAAACGCCTGCGACCTGCCAGACCAGATGCATCACAAGTCAACAGACGTCGCGACCCTCCGGTAGATGAGATGGCCAGTAGCCTCTCCTGACATGGTGGAGGTTTTGCTTTGTTTCGTTTTCATTCAAAACTTTTCTTTGCTCGTGTTGTTAACTTGCAGATTGCACATTAGTTTTTTCCCTCCTTTTTTCTCCCCAACTGTATCCGGCCGAGTACCCCACTTTCCCGAGCCGCTGCCCCATCTCCTCCGCCGATCCGGGGAGGGCTGCAGCCTACCACATGCCTCCTCCGATACACGTGGAGTCGCCAGCCGCTTCTTTTCACCTGACAGTGAGGAGTTTCACCAGGGGGACGTATTGCGAGAGAGGATCACGCTATTCCTCCCGCCCCCCGAACAGGCGCCCTGACCGACCAGAGGAGGCGCTAGTGCAGCGACCAGGACACATACCCACATCCGGCTTCCCACCCGCACACACGGCCACTTGTGTCTGTAGGGACGCCCGACCAAGCCGGAGGCAACACGGGGATTCGAACCGCCTTTCTCCGTGTTGGTAGGCAACGGAACAAACTGCTACACTGCCCGGATTGAACATCAATTTACGTAACTATCAAACTACCATAACTCTCACAATGTATTTTCCCGAACTGACAAAACCGACATTACAAATAAGTAAACCCTTCACAGCAGAGGTATTCGAGTAAAATTCCAAGAGGCCCAGGTAGATGAAATGGCCTCAAGCCAAGGTCCGGTGGTGATGCATGTGTGTCTTTTGTGCCCTCGAGTTCACAGATATGTGTTTCCTTGCGTATTCCTATCAAATGATTACCTTTGCTGTGTTACTGTGCGGTACTCATATGAAGTTGAGTATGCTGTCATTCCCTTCGGCTGTAGATCAACAACTGACTTTCAAATCAAATCAATAAAGCACATTTCACTAATATTTCAACAACAGTTATTGTCAGTTTCCACATTTAACTGGAGGGATTCTAAATAATAAGTAGGCTACTATAAAAAATGTAATTTCCTCGTTTCAAGTAAAATCAGGGTTGCACTTAAAATAAAATACATATCAAAGAGCTTTTGGAAAATGTGCATCTTCAAATAAAGTGCTTAATTTTAGAAAAATGAAATAAAAAGTGTAGCCTGAGTTTCCCTGTTTCTTCTTTTTTTTAACTCAATTTCACATCTTAACAGTCTCAACCAAATTTATAATAAACAATCTCAACGCATCTTAACAATTGGACTACTTTAACACCTCCTTTTCTCTGTCTTTCCCTCTTGTATCCCACTCCCCCACTTTCTCTTGTTCAGTGAAAGAGCTGAGCTCGGGCTTGTCCTGCCAGGATTTTAAATCTAGGCTGGAATGGTGTCAGGGCCATTCTCATACACATGTGTAGGTGCTCATTGGTGAGCCTGGAATGATATTTGGTTTTAATAATGTTCATAGTGGAGAAAGCTGCCTCACAGCTGTATGTGGAGCCGAACATGGTCAAGATGTACAGTGCTACCTTCCTCAGACCCGGGAAAGCTGTCTCCGAGACCATTTGGAGCCAGAAAGTGGCAGAGTCAGTTCCTCCAAAACGCTCTTTATAGGCCACATCTACTTGGAGATTGACCAGTTGCATCTGGAGAGGTCCAGCATTTGCCTACTTGAAGTGCTGTGTGACCTCCTTTGAGAACCCACTGACATCTGTGATGAGGAATGGATTCTGAATGAACAGCGTGAGCTGCTGTCCAAGGCTGAAGTTCTCAAAACGTTTGCTGAAGTTTACAATCAGCTTGTCAACAAAGTCAACAAAAGAAGATAAATCTCTCTCACCCTGAACCTGTTCCTGCACTGTTGGGAAGTGTGCACAGTCTCCCTGCAGGTATCCTTTGAACACCTCAAGTTTCCTCTGGAAGGAGCGGACAGCTGTCATCAGGTCACAAACTGAATTGCCCTTGCCCTGTAGCTTTAAATTCAGTTCATTCAGGTGTGAAGTGATGTCAACCAAAAAAGCCACAATATCCATCTTCTTCTCATCTTCTAAAAAGAGAGAAAATGGTGTTGTCTTCTGGTTCTTTACATGTGCCAAGAAAGCTGCGATTTCCGTTTAGATGGCCCAAAAGTGCTCCAACACCTTGCCTTTGCTGAGCCATCTGACATCGTTGTGCAGCAGAAGGTCATCAGCATTTGCATCAACTTCTCTGAGGAATTCCCTGAGCATGCGATGCTGATAGGAAGAGGATGCCCCGAGAAAGTTGACCATTCTCATCATTGTGTTCATCACCTCAGCATACTCATCTGACAGGGTGGAGCACAGGACCGATTGATGAATTACGCAATGGTAAGACATGAGCTCAGAATTGTCCTCTTTCATTCTTGCCACGGCACCTTTCTCTCTCCCTACCATGGCAGGGGCTCCATCTGTGGTTATTGAAACCACTTGTTTAGGCTCTATTCTCCTCTTCATTAACATCTCCTTTATGGCCAGGTACATGTCCTCTCCTCTTGTACTGATCTGAAGGGGTGTTACACCTAACAGGTCTTCACGAAACTCTCTCTTCCCCTTGTTGAATAATCTTAGATAGACTAACAGCTGAGCATTATCGGACACATCAGTAGACTCATCTACAGCTAAGCCTACACATGGTGCCTCATGAATTGCTTCATCCAGCTGTACTAGCACATCCTCTGTTAATATTTCACCTTTCTTTGTGGCTGATGATGCTGACATAGGCATTTGCTTGATATTTACACACAGCTCTTCTTTCTGTTTTCCCTCGAGTAAGGTTTCAGTTACCGCATTCCTGCACTCCTTCACAACGACTCCGTCAGTAAATGGCTTCTTATGTTGACCCAAAATCCAAGCAACGCTCAGTGAACATTCGTTAGCACGTTGTTGGGCAGTGAATGAATAGGTTAGGGTCCTTGTGGCTCGATCATATTGGGCTCTTAGATCGTGAATTTCTGTGCTCTTAGTTCTGCTTTCAGCGGGTATGTTTGCTCAAAAGCTTTGTGCTTTGTCTCGTAGTGGTGCTTCAACGTTCCCACTTGTAATTAATAATCGTCTCGGAGCATATGAGACACTCAGGTTTTGAGCTGCCCGTGGGAAGAATGAACACGTACGAGTCTGTCCATTCTTGATTGAAAGCCCTATTTTTGCTGTCTGCTTTTCTTATTTTCGAGCACGCCATGTGAAATTATTCTTCTTTTATCTGACTCACTTCTCCGCTCTCTCCGACTGTCTCGTCTCGTCTCTCCGGTCTCACTCACTGACTGACTCGGAATGCACAGATTTGATTGGCTAATAGCTCTCAGGACCTTAAATGCTAGAAAAGCTGAACAGGTTAAAAATATCAAAGTTCTCGTTACAGTAGTAATTCTCAATAATTTCTCGTTTTGGACTCGGTCCGGATAGGACAGCTTCTGGGTCCGGACCCGGACCGCGGTCCGCCTGTTAGTTACCCCTACTTTACAGTTTAACTACACGTAAAACTCCGCTCCTGGTTTTCCATTAACCGGCAACAGGCTCTGCAGCTCTTTATAGATTTAGAGAACGCATACAACAGGGTGCCAAGAGAGGAGGTGTGGTATTGTATGAGGAAGTCGGGAGTTGCAGAGAAGTATGTAGGAGTGGTGCAGGATATGGGCAGTGTGACAGTGGTGAGGTGTGCGGTTGGAATGACAGATGGGTTCAAGGTGGAGGCGGGATTACATCAAAGATCGGCTCTGAGCCCTTTCTTGTTTGCAATGGAGATGGACAGGTTGACGAACGAGATCAGGCAGGAGTCTCCATGGACTTTGACGTTTACGGATGACATTGTGATCTGTAGTGAGAGTAGCGTGCAGGTTGAGCAGAGCCTGGAGAGGTGGAGGTATGCACTGGAGAGAAGAGGAATGAAAGTCAGTAGGAGCAAAACGGAATACCTTTCCATGAATGAGAGGGAGGACAACGGACAACGGAATGGTGAGGATGCAAGGAGTAGAGGTGATGAAGGCATATGAGTTTAAATACTTGGGGTCAACTGTCCAAAGTAACGGGGAGTGCAGAAGAGAGGTGAAGAAGAGAGTGCAGGCAGGGTGGAGTGGGTGGAGAAGAGTGTCAGGAGTGATTTGCAACAGAAGCGTACCAGCAAGAGTTAAAGGGAAGGTTTACAAGATGGTTGCGAGACCAGCTATGTTAGATGGTTTGGAGACAGTGGCACTGACGAAAAGGCCGGAGGCGGAGCTGGAGGTGGCAGAGTTTAAGATGCTAAGATTTTCATTGGCAGTGATGAAGAAGGACAGGATTAGGAATGATTATATTAGAGGGACCGCTCAAGATGGACGGTTTGGAGACAAAGCAAGAGAGGCAAGATTGAGATGGTTTGGACATGTGTGGAGGAGAGATGCTGGGTATATTGGGAGAAGGATGCTGAATATGGAGCTGGCAGGAAAGAGGAAAAGAGGAAGGCCAAAGAGGAGGTTTATGGATGTGGTAAGGGAGGACATGCCGGTGGCTGGTGTGACAGATGAAGATGCAGAAGACAGGAAGAAATGGAAATGGATGATCCGCTGTGGTGACCCCTAACGGAAGCAGCCGAAAGTAGTAGTAGTAGTAGTAGCAACAGGCTCTGCAGCAAATGCTGAAAACCTGAATTCATATAGTGAAAAACAAAAGGCTTTAAAGGAGATATGCCTACAGACAGTCAAGTCAGATAATAAAAACATCTATAATAGACATCTATACTGAAACATACAGTATGCATTACCTCTCATCTATGTTCTCCTCTGCTATGCCTTTATCTCATGTTATCATGTTATCTTCTCTCGCTTCACTGTATTCCATCTTGTCTTGTCTTATTCCGTCTTGTCTTGTCTTATTGCATCTTGGGAATATGACAGATTTGATGAGATAAAATGTACAACTTTTGTTCATATGTGTCATAGTGGTGTTCTCCTCTAAATGGTTGCACCACGCTACAAACACAGATTTAGCAGATTTAGCCTTTATACCTAAACCTATATTCCTCTTAACGAGCCGGAGGAACTGGATGAGATCCTGAATTAACAAAGATATTCTGTGAATAATTCAAAGCCAGAAAGCCATGAATCACCGCTCCGAGGGCCTAAATCTCCTCCTCACACTTGGTGACAGTATGAAGAATAATAGGTGCATATTAATTTTGTTAGATTCACACAGCCTCCCTCCCTCCACACACACCACCACCACCACCACCACCACCACCAAACCCAACCACTCCAAATCACACATAGCATTTGGTCTTCAATGATATAATGACCAACTAAACAGAACAAACAAGAACACGAAGGTGTTTGTTTTTTTTTGTTTTTTGTCATTTCTCGGAGTGTGAAAAGCTGGCTGTAGAAAAGAGAGAGAAAGAAAAGGGGAAAAGTGTGATAGATGTATTGGAAGGGGTCCACCAGAAAGAGCCATTGAGGGGACCCAGTGTGCACAGAAAGCAAGTTAGGAAGAAGATGAAGTTGACACATATTATGTCCTCCTCTCACTCTCTGAAAAATGTGTGACATCCCTCCCAGATGATTGGTTTGGTGGAGGGGGAGCGGATGAGGCAGGGAAGGAAGGATACAGAGAGAGAGCGAGAGAGAGAGAGAGAGAGAAAAAGAGAGCAGAAGGGAGCGAGAGAGAGAGAGAGGGGGGAAGAAAAGAGACAGAGAGGAGGAAAAGGGAAAGAGGAGGAGGAAGAGAGAGAGAGCAAGAGAGATGAGGAAGACAGAGGGAGCAAGAGCGAGAGAGGAGGAAGAGAGAGAGGAGGAAGAGAGCGAGAGAGAGGGGGGGAGGAAGAGAGAGAGGAGAAAGACAGAGAGGAGGAAGAGAGAGACAGAGAGGAGGAAGCGAGAGAGGGGGAGAGAGAGAGAGGAGGGTTAGACAGACAAAGCGAGAGAGGGGGGCGGAAGAGAGAGAGAGGAGGAAGACAGAGAGAGGAGGAAGAGAGAGCGAGAGAGAGAGAAGAGCGGGGGGAGCGAGAGGGGGGAAGAAAAGAGAGAGGAGGAAGAGGGGAAGAGGTGGAAGAGAGAGAGAGAGCAAGAGAGAGAGAGGAGGAAGAGAGAGAAGAGGAAGAGAGAAAGAGAAGGAATAGAGAGAGAGGAGGAAGAGAGAGGAGGATGAGAGAGACAGAGCGAGAGAGGGGGGTGGAAGAGAGACCTTGACCTTTAACCAAGCCTTTAATGTTCCAATTCTTCAGTCACATTAAGATAACATTAACACAAATACTCATATACATAGTGGAAAAACACAACAATTGCCATACACAGTAAAAACAAAAGCATACAGACCTTCCCCCTATTTTTCCTTTTTTCAGAAACTAAGAAGAAGCACTTTGTCTTCCACTGTGCACAGCACATCCCCATGTCCCCACATAGAAATAAATCCTTCCAAGTTTGAACTAAGTTTGAAAAACATGAACTCAATTTTCAACCGAGCAGCCACTAGACCCCTGAAAATGAGCATGGCATCTGTGGACCCTGTGCCTTTCATTTTGTTCTATCTGCTAAGCCAAATGCTCATTTTCGCCTGACCTATCAAAAAATGAACCAAGGGGATACGTCTGCACCGTGCTTCCGTGTACCTTGGACCAAAGACAAACAGGCTGTCTGCAAGAACCTCTCCTAAACCTCTGAGCCACTGCTGCAGTACAGAGAAAAGAGGGCCCAACCTGGGACATCTGAGCCATAAGTGCTGTAGGGTTTCCTCATCATTACAGAAAGAGCAGTGACTCCCTGCCCTAGGATCAATGTGTGCCACATGTCTGTTCATAGCCACACCCCCATGTACCACCCTCCACTGTAGATCCACAGTGCGTTTCTCTATGGGGGTTTGTAAAGGGACCTCCAGCTGCCCCTGGGTGATGAGCCTGGTGCCAAGACACTCAACCACCTTGACTCCTGCACGCAGGCTAGTGATGTTCTGTTGAGAACCTTCACAGTGACTGCATACAAGGCCTTTCTTTGATGTACTTAAGAAGTCATGTAGTTCTGGTGTTTTGAAGGATAGAATGGCCCCCTTCACTTCTTCCTGCTCCTCCGCTGCTGCACGGACTGACAAAGATGGAAAAACAGGCCTCATAGCTGGCTGATCCTCTCCACACTCCGCTGCTAGTGCCTCTCTGAAGAAGCCAGGAAGTGCACTGATCACTTCCCCCAACAATCACTCCATCAAACGAAGAGATTTAAAGCCAGTCTCTTGGCTCAAAGAGCCAGCCGTCTTCCACTGTCCTCCTGAACTGAGACATACTAACTTCGTAAGTCCAGCTCTTATGAGGGATCTCTGTACACTTACGGAGCTGAGCATCCTGCAGCATATCAGTGGGTTATGGAACAGTGGTTCCTCACCTACACTGCCATAGAGCTGGGAGTAGTCTCTGTTGGTGCGTACGACCGTTCCCCAAGCACGGAGGACAGATTGATAGAAGGGTGTTGTCATGAAATCCATGCCAGCCAGGTCCAGAAGGAACAAGTGCTTGTCATAGTTCAGGTTCATAACCCTCTGAAGCAACACAGATGCTGTTTCACTCCAAAGTCGCTGGTCATGGTATAAAAGGTGCTGCACAGTATGAAGGCGAAAAGCCATGATACGACTGTGGAGGTCAATCAGGCCCTGGCCTCCTTCTAGCACTGGTAGGAACAGTAGAGCAGACTTCATCCAGTCAAAGCCTCCTCAGAAGAAGTCCACCAGCGTCTTCTGTACTTCCCGTATGAGCGTGTCCGGAGGTTCTACAACTGTAAACCGGTGCCAGAACACCGAGGCAATCAAGTTGTTAACAATCAAGACTCTCCCCCTATAGGACAACTGAGGCTGGATCCAAGTCCATCTAGACAATCGGGCACTGACCTTTTCAATTAAACCCTCCCAGTTTTTGCTCAGAAAGCAGTCACTGCCCAGAAAGACACCTAGGCATTTTATCCCTTCTGTGTTCCACTGCAGCCCCGCTGGTAATGTCGGCTTTTCTCTATTGTTCCATTTCCCCAGCAAGAGACCCTCAGATTTTGACCAATTGACTTTTGCAGAGGAAGCTTGTTCGTATAAGGCCAATTTCTGTTTGAGAAATTGTACATCGTTTTGAGTTGTTATGAAAACCGTGACATTGTCAGCGTATGCTGATAAGCTAACTGCAGTGGTGATGTTCCCTGAAAAGGTTAGTCCTGGGAGCCCCTGCCTGAGCTGAAATAAAAGCGGTTCAATGGCCAGGGAGTACAGCATTCCAGATAAGGGACAACCCTTCCGTATACCCCTCTTAACAGAGACAGGTCGGCTGAGTCCGCCTCCTACCTTCAACAGAACACTGGCTCCGGAATACAACAACCTTATCCTGTTAATAAATTTATCCCCAAAACCAAAACCTTCAAGTGTTTTGAACAGATAGCAATGATCAATCCTGTCAAAAGACTTCTCTTGATCTAAGGAAAGCAGGCCAACATCCAGCTCCTGGAGCTTAGATATCGCAATAATGTCCCGTATCAAAAAAAGATTAACCTTAATTGTACGGTCAGGAACACAGTACGTCTGGCTGTAATGTACAACCGTATCCATACACTGTTTGAGTCTATTTGAAAGACATTTTGCAATTATCTTATAATCAGTACATAACAATGAAACCGGCCTCCAGTTTTCCACTAGACCAAGATCTCCCTTTTTTTGGTAGCAGTGTCAGGACAGCCCTTCTACAACTCAAAGGTAGAGTTCCAGAGTTTAATTATTCTTTAAAAACATCGTGTAAGTCTCATCCAATTAGAGGCCAGAACGCCTTGTAGAACCCTGAAGGAAGTCCATCAACTCTGGAGGCTTTGCCACAGCTGAGCAGCTGAACCGCCGCAGACATCTCGTCAAAGGAGATAGAGGACTCCAGCGAAGTCACCTGTGTTTCACCCAGCTGAGGCAGTCCCTCCAGTATCTCCCCCACGCAGTCAGAGTCACAGGTCTCCGCACTGAACAGGCTGCTGTAAAAGTCTATGGCCAACTTCCTCATCTCTGATGGATCAGTTGTTGTTGCCCCACTGGGAAGTTTGAGCTGCATCATCACATTGTCCTTTCTAATTTTTCTCTCGAGTTTAAAGAAAAAAGAAGTTGGAGCATCTATGTCTTTGATGGTGGCAATTTGGGCTCTGATTAAAGCACCCTTTGCTCTCTCATGTAGGAACTTACCTAAAGCCTTCCTCCTACTTTCCCAAGTGCTGCTGTTGCCACCATGTCCAATAATTACTTCGTCTTCTAATATCCTAATTTCTCTCTCTAATACCTCAAGACAGATTTTCTCCACACCGAGAGTGTGTTGTTTGTATTGCTGACATAAAATCCTAATTTGTGTTTTTCCTGCCTCCCACCATCGAGCTAAGCTCTCAAAATCTTTCTTCCTCAGCCCCCAATGACTCCAGAAGTCAGAGAAGAACTGACAGAAGGCTTTATCATGCATTAGCCGTACATCGAAGTGCCGGTAGGAACAGTGTCGAAATTGAACTCGTAAGGAAAAATCTGCCACTACTAAATGGTGATCTAAAAATCCCACGGGTGATATCATGGACTTAATCAACCTGTTGCTGTATGTTTGATTGAGGTAAATCCTGTCCAACCTGGCTGCCCTCACACTACCCTTGGCAGCTTTTACCCATGTGTACTGCCTAGCTGTTGGATTAAGTGTCCTCCAAACATCCGTAAGGTCGTTTTCTGCGACCACAGTGGACAGAAAAGAAGCTGACGGTGGATGAGGCTCTTCTGAGTTTCTGTCAACTGTAGGGTGTGTAGTGCAATTCCAGTCTCCTCCCACCACTATGATTGAGCCACTATTAAATTGCTTAAGTTTATCCCTCAGTTTGCTAAACAATCTCAAGCGATCAGTGCCAGTATTATAAGCTACGCATTTATAAACACAAAAGGTATTTCTCGGATTGTTGCCCGAACTACTTGGATTCTGCTCTGCTCCACTTCACATGTCAAAACATGTGTTAAAAGGAGGCACTGTGAGAAAAGAACAGCTACACCTGCACTAAAGTTGGTACCATGGCTAAAAAAAACCTGGCCTGTCCAACTCATTCCCCACTCCACCTCGTTGCCTACAGAGCTATGTGTTTCCTGTAGGAAGAGCACATTTATGTTCTTAGCTCTACTCAGCTACCACACCTCGCTTAACTCTATCCCGTCCTTCATTAATATTTAGACTCCCTACTCGCAAACTGTCCATTAAAAGAAGAGAGAAAAAGAAGGATGAGACAGTGAAACCTCTCCAAGAGAGAGAAAAAACACCTTTTATGTATCACCTATATTTCAGTTTTGAACATTTAAAGGAACCTTTCCTCGCCTTTCTTTTCTAAGTTTCCTCAGAATCTTCTTTAGACGAAACCGCTTCTGTTTACTGAGCTCTTCATATCCAGCCGTTTTTCTAATTTTCATAACAGAGTTAACAAACCTGTCCACATCTGAGAAGAAATCTGATACTTCCACAGACTGTCTGCCATGAGTTTCATCAAGGAAATCATTAATCTCCTTTAAAGAATATGACTGCTGATCACCTTGTGACACAATATCAGTAAACTGTGATAGGCTACCATCCTCTAACATTTCCTCATCTTCATTTCCAGCGTTTTCACAGTGTGACTCACCTGTTGCAGGGACCTGACTCTCAGCCTCAGCTGGGTGACTGTCTCTCACTGGTTCTGCCTGTCCTCCGTCTCTGCATACATCCATATCCTGTGCTTCAGTACCACTCAGATTACCGTCATTTACAGTATTGCTGTCCTGCTCAGTTGGTACATTTCCCTCCGTACCAGGTTGCGGATCACCGGTTGCGGTATCTCCCGCCGCCTGCTGCGCTGTTTGCGGGCTACCGCCCTCAGTGGCGCCATCAGGCTGTGGCTCGCCTGAACTGCTGCCCGCTGTGGGCTCCCTGCGCGGGCAGGATGAACGTTGGTGGCCGACATCGCCGCACTCAAAACATTTCATGCTGCCAGAACTTGCATACAGAGTGTAGAAACCGTGTTCGTATTTGACCTTAAATGACACTTGTAGATGTTGTGAGGGATCATTTAAATACACGAAGGCCTGTCTCCGCAGGGTGTTAACATGCTGCAGTCTAGCGTCGTCACAACCCAGACGAACTGTTCTGAACCCGCTAGCAAACTTTCCGAGACGACTCGGTTCTCTTTCAAGGAGCTCGTTCGGGATAAACGGAGGTACGGCTGACACGGTAACACGTGTCGACGGCACAAACAATGACGAGACGGCTACAAACAGATCGTCCAGCACCAGGCCTCTCTCAACCAACAGGTGGACCGAACGCTCCTCTCGGAGAAAAGCCACCACGGCTTTATTCATCCGAGAGCGGTACGTGATGTTCTCCTAGCCGACCTGTTCTCCTGCAGCCAGGAGAACCTGTTCGACAGTGTACCGCGAGTCGATCACGACTCTAACCCCGTGTCTGATAGACAGGGGAGGCGAACCCTCACCGGGGAGGGACGCCATATTGCACACCACCAAACGCCGACCAGCTACTCCAGTCACTTCCCAACAAGCAACGACGAAGTAAAATTAAACTTCTCTCACCTTACCACGTAGAGAAGAAAAGAAAAGAAAAGTGAAAGCAGTAGAAAACAAGTGAATTAAGCCAAAAAACACACTCAAGCTAATTCAACGCCCTCACTCACGCTGACGCACCCAACCTTCCCGCATGCAGTGCAGAGAGAGAGAGGGGGGGGGGCAGAGAGGAGAAAGAGAGAGGGTAGGAAGAGAGAGACAGATAGGAGGGAGAGAAAGAGAGGAGGGAGAGAGAGAGGAGGATGAGACAGACAGAGCGAGAGAGGGGGGCGGAAGAGAGAGAGGAGGACGACAGAGACAGAGGAGGAAGAGAGGGCGAGAGAGAGAGGAGAGCGGGGGGGGGCGAGAGAGGGGGGAAGAAAAGAGAGAGGAGGAAGAGGGAAAGAGGAGTAAGAGAGGGCGAGAACGTGAGAGGAGGAAGAGAGAGAGGAGAATGAGAGAGAGGAGGAAGAGATAAAGAGAAGGAATAGAGAGAGAGGAGGAAGAGAGAGGAGAAAGAGAGAGACAGAGCGAGAGAGGGGGTGGAAGAGAGAGAAGGAAGACAGAGAGAGAGGAGGAAGAGAGAGCGAGAGAGGGAGGAGGAGGAGGAAGAGCGAGAGGGAGGGGGGGTGAAAGATTGAAGCGTGTACCCAGATGCAGGTTCGTAAAGGCGGATTACTTCGGTTCTTACAGGAATATTTTTTATTAGTAAGTATTATTATCTGATTACTTCTCTTACTTTTCAGGGGCTTCGCGAAAATTCGACTCAGATCCTCAAAGTCTGCCACTAAGCAAAGAGAATAGTAACGATCAAGACAGACAAGACAAACTAGTTCACATAGAAAGGTAGCGGATATGCAGCGTGTTTTACTGACGTCTGCCATTTTCGATTGGCCTCAGGAGATATGGGTTTGCTGAGGACTGTGGGTGAGAGACAAACAACGACGAGAACCACTCAGCCGGTCGTTCCAGCTGCTGTGTCTCTGAATGCAGGCATCTGAAGTGAGTTTTGAACATCATCCCATGCAACAGCCAGCCCATTAGGTTTCAGCCTGGTGAATTCAGGAGATGTTTTTTCCCCGTGTGTATAAGTAAACCCCTTTGTTCAGAGTCCGTAACAACTTGATCCAGTTCAGAGTTGGGCCCAAGTGAGGGATATTCTGGAGACCCTTCATTCCATTCACATCGATGGACAATTGGACAATTTAGAGTCTCTAATTCATCTATCATTGCCTTGATTGACAGGTCTCTCTCTCTGGAGTGACTGACTGGTTGCTGATGCATCTGAGGCAGGTCCTACCTCTTTGCCTGAATTTAGATGATCCAGCTCCATAATGGAAGGGCGAGGATCTCAGACATCCAGAGGGAGCTCGGAGTAGAGCTGTTGCTCCTTCAAGTCGAAAGGAGCCAGTTGGGGTGGTTCTCCGGGCACGTCCAACTGGGAGGAGACACCGGGGTAGACTCAGAACTCGCTGAAGGGACTACATGTTCAATCTGGCCTGGGAACGCATTGGGATCCCCCATGAGGAGCTGGAGGGTGTTGCTGAAGAGAGGGGCATCTTGAGTGCCCTACTTAGCTTTCTGCCACCGTGACCCGACCCCAAAGAAGCAGCTGATGATGAGATGAGATGAGCTCCATAATCCGACAAAATGGTGGCCAGGGTAAATGCAAATCCATGGCTTCAAAAAAAGCTCTTCAGGCTCTTTGTTTGCCTGGATTTTCTTCAGCCACTTTTCCTTCCATGGACCAAAGACATCCATGTTAGATGGAGGATGTCCAGAATGTCCGTCACTTGGGCCCAGCTCTGAATTGGATCAAGTTGTGATGGACTCTGCACAAAGGGGTTTGCTTACTACACATGGGTAAAAATTTCACCGGGCTGAAACCTAATGGGCTGTCTGTTCCCTCACGAAGCTCACATCAGATAATTTTGGGGCCTTTGAAGAGCTGCAAACATAAAAACATTACTCGCTCCATCACCAAGTCAGCCTTCAGCCAGTTTGTGTCTTTACTTACAAACCATTGAGCATGTAACTCATCTAATGACTACTGCGAGGCAGCGGAGGCAAGGGAATATATAATAGTTAGAAAAATGGACAATCACTTGAGTATATCCCCTGCTAGTTCACCCTATTTCCTCCAGCACCAAGTAGCATATTATATTCAAATTGTCTGTTTCAGTGTGGAAAAGCTTTCGACAGCAGGGAGCAAAATATCTATGATTGAAAAGATGGAAAGCATACTTAATAATACATAATGTTGGCAGGTCCCCCCCCCTTTTCACTGTCCCAGATAACCTCTTAAAGTGTCTCAAAGACTGTCCTCCACCCAAAAACGACCCATAGGTCGTTTGTACAAGCAGCTTATTACGACCTACAGTTACGTTAAGCGACCTCTAGCGGTCGTGCTGCCAATAGCAATCTTAGTTACTATATTAGATGGCGAAACAACACAAAACACACTGACTGCATATTCTATTGTTCTCAAATTGTTTTTATCACTATTTACTGATTACTTACCTTTATTAGACTGTCTATGAGGCGTTTTATAAAGGATGTCAACAAGCAGATAAAAACCCACAATGCACAGAGGCGAAACGTATCTGTGGCATATCTCCTGCCGCCGGTAGGGGCACTAATTTAGGAAACGCTCCTGTGGGTCGTATTAGAGGGTATATGACCTATATGTGGTCGTATGGGTCGGAGGACTTGTAGTTTTAATTAGGGCTGTGTATTGGCAAGAATCTGGCGATATGATACTATCATGACACAGGGGTTACGATTCAATATATTGCGATACTGTGAGAAAGGCGATATATCGCGATTTCATAGGCCTGTGTTCTTTGTGCTTATGCTACTTCCTGTCTCAGTTTACGTTGTTGCGTTGGAGTGGAAGAGTCAAATGGCTGAAGATAGATTACAACACTGTTATATAGCGGTCGTGGGGTGACACACAACACAAAATATTTATCACAAAATTTACATGTAAACAATTAAAAATCGATATATTGGATTTTCAGAATCGATACAGTATCACAAAAGATAATATCGCGATATTCGAGTGTATCGATGTTTTCTTACACCGCTAGCTTTAATGCCCTTTCAACCCTCAATTATGACGTGGAAGGTAAGGCAGCTGAAAGGGAGTGGCGGAACCAGGGATGGCTCATACTGTACATATACAAAGGAGCCGTTCCAGCTGGAAGTCCTGCGCTCCCACCCAACAGGGATGGAGAGCGGATGGAGAGTTTATACAGTGGACCCTGGCTGTCATCTCTGTGTGCCGCAGCACGACGGCGGCGGAGCAGAACAAATAAAAATCAAAGGCCTCCTCCGATTGCTATGCATTGGACGCCCTCCCGCCGTGCTGATAGAGACGCCTCTCCAAACAAAGGTAGTACAGCAGATAACGGCGGCGGGCCCGGCCGTGTTTGCCGGGTAGGCGGCGCAGCGGCAGAACGGACGGAAGGTCACCGTACTTGATGTGAGACTTGACAGGTCTCGTGTACACCGCCGCAGACGCTCCTCCAGACACTCCACACGCCGCCGAGAGAGAGAGAGAGAGAGAGAGAGAGAGACAGACAGAGAGAGAGAGAGAGAGAGAGAGAGAGAGAGAGAGAGAGAGAGAGAGAGAGAGAGAGAGAGAGAGAGAGAGAGAGAGAGAGAGAGAGAGGGATCGTGACTCGTGCCTCAGCTGCTAATCGACTCACTGCCTGTGTGCGTGAGTGTGCGCGTGTGTGTGTTTGTTGTGTTGTACGTGTGAGCGCTTACTCAGGGCTTGTGTGGGGAAGCGACGGGGACTTGGTTGCAGGACTGATGAGATGCTTCGGGGATAATGGCAGGCATGGAGTTGATATGTGATTTGGGAGAGGGTTTTATGCAATTTTTTTACTCATTATTCTTAATCACATACTTCAGCGTTTCACACACACACACACACACACACACACACACACACACACACACACACACACACACACACACACACACACACACACACACACACACACACACACACACACACACACACCCTCGTTCCTCCTGCCTCCTTCTCACGTCTGAAGTCTGGAGGCTGACAGTGACAAATAGAGGAACACCACCGCGGTATCGCCACACTACTGGAGGGACAAATTATTACAGGTTATTTTCCTCCTTTCAAAGGCGTCCGCTATCGCGTGTGTGTGTGTGTGTGTGTGTGTGTGTGTGTGTGTGTGTGTGTGTGTGTGTGTGTGTGCGCGCGCGCGCCTCTAGAAAACCTATTGAGATTTTAACTCCAAAGCGCTTCGTGTCCGTTTTTTTTTGGGGGGGGGGGGGCATGTGAGACTGTCCTCCGCCAAAAAACGACCCCATAGGTCGTTTGTACAAGCTGCTTATTACGACCTATAGTTTTTTTGTTTTTTGAGGGGGATTACCCCCCACCAAAAATTCCCCCTCCCCCCCTTTGTCCCCAGTTATACCCGGCCAATCACCCCACCCTTCCGAGCTGTCCCGGTTGTAGCGCCACCCCCTCTGCCGTTCCGGATAGGGCTGCACCTCCCCAGTTATACCCGGCCAATCACCCCACCCTTCCGAGCTGTCCCGGTTGTAGCGCCACCCCCTCTGCCGTTCCGGATAGGGCTGCACCTCCTCCGACGCATGTGGAGTCGCCAGCCGTTTCTTTTCACCTGACAGTGACGAGTTTCGCCAGTAGGACTTAGCGCGTGAGAGGATCACGCTATCCCCCCAGCCCCCGAATAGGCATCTCGACCGACCAGAGGAGGCGTTAGTGCAGCGACCAGGACACATACCCACATCCGGCTTCCCTCCCGCAGACATGGCTAATTGTGCCTGTAGGGACTGAGAATGGGCTCGTAGGGACGCCCGACCAAGCCGGAGGTAACACGGGGATTCGAACCTGCGATCTCCTTGTTGATAGGCAATGGAATACCGGACGCCCCTATTACGACCTATAGTTACGTTTTAAGCTGCTTCCTCGCGGTCCTCCGTAATTATAACACGTTATTTTCCCTGTAACAATAAGCATCTCCTTCCATAAGCTCTCGTGAGAAGGAATATTAATAAAAGCAAAGTTTAATGTCACATAGCGGTTATAATGTCCACGCTAGCTGACTTTCTAACTTGTGGCTAACGTTAAGTTAGCTCTTATAACGTTATTCATAGGTAAACAAACTGCCAATAGCATCTTAGTTACTCTACTAGACGACGAAACAACACAAAAACGCACTGACGACATATTCTATAGTTCTCGCGTTGTTTTAAATACCCACAATGCACCGAGGCGAAAAGTATCTGTGACATATCTCCTGCCGCCGGTAGGGGCGCTAATTTAGGAAACGCCCCCGTGGGTCGTTTTGGACAAACGACCTATGTGGTCGTATGGGTTGGAGGACTTGGATTCGGGTTGGTGTTTTTTGCAGAAGTTTTTTTTTTTTTTTGGCTGGTTTTGGTTGTCCATCCATCCATTATCCAAACCGCTTATCCTGCTCTCAGGGTCGCGGGATGCTGGAGCCTATCCCAGCAGTCATTGGGCGGCAGGTGGGGAGACACCCTGGACAGGCTGCCAGGCCATCACAGGGTTTTTGGTTGTATTAGGCTAAAAACATGAGGTTTTACTCACATCAGTATTATGTTTGACCATCTATTCTAGTCATATTACTTTTTTAATTTATTGTGTTATGTCTGAGAATCAGGGTGCGCAACCTGCCAGTCAGATTCCTTGTATGGGAGAAATAACTTGACAAGCAGCCTTACTCGGACACAAGACACGGTTGAGACTCGAGTTTTCATCCCTTTCTTACCGTTCCTGTTTTACCTTTGGAAGAGTCTCTTCAACATTGCCGCACGTCAATTGCCAAAGCCAAAGATGTTAACTGAAAATAGTTCATAGAGTCAAACAGTAATCGCCTCTGTGCATAATTGCAGTCCACTGACTTCCGGTTTCTAATGCAGCGGTCATACCAGTTTCCTGTTTGTTGGCGTGTGCTATTGACAGTGGCATATTTTTCGCAATTTTCTCCCCAATTGTACTTGGCCAATCAGCACACTCTTCTGAGCAGTCCCGGTTGTGGCTTCCGCCACAGAATCCTACGATCTCTATTCTGTGCCTTCGCCCCCTCCGCCGATCTGGGGAAGGCTGCAGACTACCACACGTGGAGTCGCCAGCCGCTTCTTTTCACCTAGGGAACGTAGCGCGTGGGAAAATAACGCTATTCCCCCCAGCCCCCCCCCCCCTGAACTGGAGCCCCGACCGACCAGAGGAGGCGCTAGTGCAGCGACCAGGACACATACTCACATCCGGCTTCCCACCCACAGGCACGGCCAATTGACCTTTCACGAAGTACCGCCCCAGACGGTGCTTGTCCAATCCTACCTTAGCAACGGTCCGTCAAGCTTTCGAACACACAACAAAATGCTTAAACGGTGTGCCTATGGGATCTGCAGATCGGATACTAGATATCTGAAAAGTTTGGAGGGGGTGTAACTTTCTTTCCCTTCCCGAAACCCAGAACACAAGAAGCGCAATGTCGGCAATAGATTTGGCAGTATAGCAGACCCCATGGCCAGCTTAATCCATCCAAAATCAACAAAAATACCTGTCTGCTCCAAGCTAAGCTAGCCACTAGCTATTATTGATAGCTAATACAGCTAACATATTATTACTGTTACTTTTACCCACACAATGCGCTGATTTCTTCCTTCATGTTTTGGTGTTTTCCGGCTACTTCCTGGATAGTTCTGAAATGCTTGACGGGCATAGCAACAGTAACTAAGGGGGGCGGGACTTTGCGAAAGGTCAATTGTGTCTGTAGGGACGACCGACCAAGCCGGAGGTAACACGGGGATTCGAACAGGCGATTCCCGTGTTGGTAGGCAACGGAATAGACCGCTATACTACCCGGACGCCTACGATGATTGATACGTGAAAGTGGCCGATGATTAATGATGAACCACAAAACAAAACGTTATCTTCTCTCTGTGTGAAGGAACCGTGTTGGACGTTGTTGGAACATCAACAGCATCAACAGGAAGTTGTGAGGTTGAGGAATACCTTGTCGCTCTGCCTCTTTGTTTGGAAAAGCGCTGCCTCAACTATGTTTTGGAGCTGGTGATGTGGAAAAGTAGGTCGTCTGTAATTTCCTTGATCCTTGTCGGTGAGGACTACAAACCAGGTGTAGCAGCTATTGTGGCTGGTGTACCGTCAGCTCACCAGTAAATAGTTCCCACCCTTGTAAAAATGGGTCCTGGGAGTCACACTGGTCGTCATGGACACATCAGCATCACGTTTCAATATGTTTCCTGTTTCAGTAGGAACCTGTTTGCCGCTGCACCAGTGTTCGTCCTACCTGGTCAAAACGTTTCAACAGCGGTATAGACTGGAGAGTGTCTCCAACCATGGCAAAGATGACTGGTAGTATTATGGAACCTGACTCCATCATCCACATGGAGGAAATGAAGTATTAATAGAGGGAAACCCCAGATTTCATCTTTAAGAGAGGGGTAGGGGTTGGGTTAACAGTCTTGACAGATGACGCTTTCCTGAACAAGAAGGATTTTTGGTCTGTTTTAAGAGACACCAGAGTGTGTGGGGGCCTCCATCCGGTCCAGCAAGACCAGAGACGAGATGTGGCTGAGCAAACAGCTGAACTTTGTAAAACTTTCTATAAAACTGTCCTGAACAGGACTTGGAAAAAAAATTGCTGAGAGTTTAAACATATGCTGCATGTAAGGGTACATTGTTAGAATGGATTACATATTGGAAGCGAGGTAAAATTATATGAAATCCCTTCCCTTCATTATGAGGTCCCAACGTATCGGACATATTTCTGAAGGTGCTAACTGGACCCAGGGCTGACCGTTGAAGTCCGGATGGAAGCTGTGTTGTCTGTATTCATATATGTGTATACTATACATATGCATAGATGAAAAGCTATATGTATTCTTCCCATCGTTGTTAATGGGTGAAGAGTTGGATTTCGGCACTGGCATCCCAACCTACATGTGAATTAACTCTGTGGTGGAACTGTGCTATGGGGGGAGGGGAGGGGGGTGTAAAACAGTACATAACTGAATAAGATAATAGTACATGTAATGGATATATTCTTGTAAAAGATGTCATTTTTGTGTCACAAATGTCATATTTGGTACCTTTTCCTTCTGGCATCTGTACAGCAACAGCCTTTAGTGTATCAGCGTTTTGTAACTGCGCCTCCATGCAGGATGTTTCATTGTCCTGGCGGGAGCCAGCAGTCCAAGAATTCAAATGTAATGGGGGCCCGTCCAGGAAATGCATCGAGTTTACCACTTGAATGTCAAGTGAGGAAGAGCAAGTGTTAGGCGCGAAAATACAGAGCTAAGGGGCATCCGGGCAGTGTAGCGGTCTATTCCGTGACCTACCAATACGGGGATCGCCGGTTCGAATCCCCGTGTTACCTCCGGCTTGGTTGGGCGTCCCGACGGACACAATTGGCCGTGTCTGCGGGTGAGAAGCCGGATGTGGGTATGTGTCCTGATCACTGCACTAGCGCCTCCTCTGGTCGGTTGGGGTGCCTGTTCAGGGGGAGGGGGAACTGGGATCCCCCCACGCGCTACGTCCCCCTGGCGAAACTCCTCACTGTCAGGTGAAAAGAAGCGGCTGGTGACTCCACATGTATCAGAGCAGGCATGTGGTAGTCTGCAGCCCTCCCCGGATCGGCAGAGGGGGGTGGAGCAGCGACCGGGACAGCTCAGAAAGAACTGGGTAATTGGCCAAGTACAATTGGGGAGAAAAAAAGGGGAAAAATCAAAAATAAATAAGTCCATAAATACAGAGCTAAACATGATCAATTTACCAATTACCAAAATCTGAACTAAGTCGGATGTGGGTATGTGTACTGGTCACTGTACTAGCGCCTCCTCTGGTCGGTCGGGGCGCATGTTCAGGGGGAAAGGGGACTGGGGGAAATATCGTGATCCTCCCACGCGCCACGTCTCCCCGGTGAAACTCCTCACTGTCAGGTGAAAAGAAGCGGCTGGCGACTCCACATGTATCGGAGGTATCGGAGGAGTCGTGTGGTAGTCTGCAGCACCTCCCCGGGTCGGCAGAGAGGGTGGAGTAACGACCGGGACGGCTCGGAAGAGTCGGATACAACTGGGGAGAAAAGGGGTGAAAAAGACCAAAGAAGAAAGAAAAGAGAAAGAAACCGACCTGGTGGTGAGCAGTAGGTGAAAGGTATGATATCTCTTATTATATGGTATATATCCTCTCATTTCTGCGGCTCCCCTGAAAGCTTTGGCTTTATTTAACAGTCCAGAACCGGCACGTTTTTGTCGTTCCCTCCTGCATTTATCGTCAGTGTGTTATCACAGTCTTATGACTACTCTCTCTGCCGGTCTTCAAAGCCCCTCCACAGCTCGGACGGCTGGTTTGGTGAAAGAAGAGAACCAATACGAATATTCCTGAATCCATTTATTCAGCCGTTCGCTATACTAGACCTCCCTCAGTGGGCAAGGCAGGGGTAAAAGACAGCCTCTGTATTCCTAGGTGGAGGGCTGCATCGGGAGAATAACTCATAAACATGTCACTCCTCCTTAGAGCAGCGAGTCTCTGAGATGGCACATTTGACAGGGAGCTAGTGGACTGCATAATTTCCTTCTCAGCGGCTGACACCTTTTCCATATGTAGGCACTAGACTGGGCTTAAGTCTGATGGCTATGCATCATTATGCCTCGGAAATGGAGGGTGCAAAAGTGCACCGCCAGTGACTGGCTTACATCTGACAGTTGGCCTTGTTTTACATTAGTCACATCAATTCAAATCCTCCTTCTCCCGACAGAGTTGGAGCTCAAGTGCCAAAGACTTCAGTTAGCCTGGGAAATTATGTGTGGGAAAGGGCCTGATATGTGCGTGTATATATATATATATATATATATATATATATATATATATATATATATATATATATATATATATATATATATGTCTACTTTTCCTTCAGCCCAATGCTTTATAACGTTTTATGGGAAAATGCCTGGTCAAGAATCTCCTCAAATTTCTAATTATATTTTTTTCTTATTCCAGCCTCTACTGGGACTTGATTCACTCATCAACACGTGCAGGCTTGCTTCCGCCTTTCCGTTAGAACAATGTCTCTTTTGTTGTTAACCCTGAAATGTAGCTTTTAATGTTATCATACCCCCACCCTCTTTTTCTCCCAGTTGTATCCGGCAAATTACCCCACTCTTCCGAGTCGTCCCGGTCGCTGCTCCAACCCCTCTGCCGATCCGGGGAGGGCTGCAGACTACCACATGCCTCCTCCGATACATGTGGAGTCACCAGCCGCTTCTTTTCACCTGACAGTGAGGAGTTTCACCAGGGGGACGTAGCGCGTGGGAGGATGACGCTATCCGTCCCCCCCCCCAACAGGCGCCCCGACCGACTAGAGGAGGCGCTAGTGCAGCGACCAGGACACATACCCACATCCGGCTTCCCACCCACAGACATGGCCAATTGTGTCTGTAGGGACGCCCGTCCAAGCCGGAGGTGACACGGGGATTCGAACCGGCGATCCCCGTGTTGGTAGGCAACGGGATAGACCGTCACGCCACCCGGACGGCCTGACCAGACATTTCAAATGCTGACTCTGAATTCCCTTAATGGAGACTAAAACACGGCAGGAGAAACATTAGGCTGTGTCGCATCGTGTCCTCTTATGTCCCCTTCTCTCTTCCTTATTTCCAGCCTTGCCGCTCTGAATTGTAAATGGCGGTGATGTGTTACAGGTGCAGGGTAGAACTGCGGGTTTTATTTGGCTCGATAACTGTTTCTCACCACCTTGTATCAGCAAAAGCGATGATTGCTGCGCCTGAGAGCTGTGAAAAGCCCTGCAATGGGCTTCTCTTAGTTTCCCTCTCCCGTCTGTCTTGCTTTCATGTTACTCTCGTTTTGGATGGCCTCATACACTTCAAGTTTAACTGTCTGGATAACGGCCTATATTTGGGCTGTGTGTAATATACATATCAAAGGTTTGGACGTTTACCCCTGTCAAAGATCAATAGGGGCAACGAGAAACAATACGGGTCTCCTGCTGGGTTGGTGGAATAATGCCCGGTGCATTTCTGTCCAGACAGTTCAGCATTAGCAAGGCCGCCATGGCAGCGCTCCTGTCTTGTGTTTCCCAGACGCCGCGCTTCACATGGGACACTGCTGGCAGGGTGTGGTTTACATCAGGCAGGGGTGTAGCACAAAATTCTGGGCCCTATATATATGCAGTTTTTTGTGGGTTTCCTCTTTTGTCTCTCATGCATCACTTTTTGAGTTCTTGCATACTGTATATTATTTACAATCACAGTACATTAATCTATTTCAACCTAACGTAACTCTCTCGCAGTGATTGGAAAAACGTATAGTATCACTTCAAACGTTGATGCATCTTCGGGTGCTGATGCTGACACCCATGATGTTTATTCCACAGTAAATGCCCACTGACGGGACTTCTTGTTTGCAAAGTCATTGATTAGATCATTAAAGTCCAATTGTTTTGCTAATCGGCTTTCAGTGAGAGTAGTGGCAGGCTGTTCAGCCTCTCCGGGGACATCGTTGATCTGAGGTGGTTTTTAACTACCTAGTGACTGTTAGTATCAGCAGTCACTCGCGACAGGAGGGGTGGGCTAAACCATTTTGCACCTTTTGTAAGGGGTGAGAGGGGCCTCAGAGAGCCTCCACTATTTTCTTTAAGTCCCTCAACCGATGTATTGAGCCCATTTTAACTTAAGTTATGACACTAATTAGTTAGAAATAGACATTTGCAAACCAAAATCAATTCCAGGCTTTCCGAGACCCCCTCCCTCCCTTCTGGGCCCTGGTAGGCCCCCCCTCCCCCCCACTAAGACACCTAAGACGCTGCTGCACCAGGCGTCATAACATTGGTCTACAGAAATCTTTATGGACTTGACAGTGGTGCTCTTCATTAGTATCTCTACAAAAGAGGAAGAACAGACCCTCCCAGACACCGACCTATTCCACCGGCTGTGAAGGTTGAGTCAGTCCCCCAGGTGATAGCCTGTGCCCCGCTGTCTACAGCCTGCCCAGGCCAAGTCTAGTTCCTGGAGAACATCCTTCCCTCCATTCCCCTCCTGGTCCATCAGCTGAGAGCCAGAGACCCAGCATTATTCCGAACCGGTGGAGGGGCTGTCCTCTCCCAGGTGGATGAATGAAAGCCCCACTCAAAAGCCCAGCTGCCCAGAGTGGATGGAGGTCAGACACACTTCCACAACACGTCTGCATTTGCCATTGTTAGTTGCAGATAACATACAGCAGCGACAGGCATGGGCGCAAGTCCATGAATACTGGGATGGCACCTGTAATATTTGCTAGTAATAGTTGATTTGCTAATGTCCCTTACGGCTTTCCGTAGCGCCACAATAAAGTCACGTGATGTACGTAACAACGTCAGTCGGAATCCGGTCGGTGAACAGATCATTACATGGTGTCAGAGTAGCGGAGTTTAAATACCCAATATGGATTCGTACGGCATTCCAGCTCCACGGATGGACTGGGAATCGGCGAACTTACCTGAAGCATGGAGACGATTTCGACAAACAACGGAGCTAATGTTCAAGGGCCCCCTGCGCGGGAAGAACGAAGAGGAGAAATGCAGCTACCTCCTGCTCTGGATAGGGGAAAAAGGGCGCGATGTGCACAACACTTGGACACTCAGCGGAGAACAAGCCAAGAAGCTAGAAACGTACTACGATAAGTACACTGAGTACATCACCCCCAAAGCAAACCCGATTTATGCCAGATATACATTTCATGAAAAGATGCAGGGAGAGAGTGAATCCTTCAAACAATTTGTAACTGAGCTAAAGCTCCTAGTCAAAGACTGTGGCTACCCAAATGCCGACGAGATGGTCAGGGACCGCATCGTGTTTGCCACCAACTCACCCAGAGTGAGAGAAAAGCTACTTAGCCAGGGAGCTGAGCTAACGCTAGAAAAAGCCATAGATGTAGCCCACTCACACGAGCTAGCAAAGCAACAGCTAAAGTTTATGGGCCAGGGCAGCACACATGAAACGGTGCACGCAATAGGCAGAAAGACTTACAAACCGAACGCACCCAAAGCAGCTAACGCTAACTTCAGACAAAGGGAAGGTAACGTTAGCACCGCCGCTAGGGCGTGTAGCTATTGTGGAGGGCTACACGGCGCTAAAGCCACTTGCCCAGCTAAGGGTAAACAATGCATTAAATGCAAGAAGCTCAATCATTTTGCTAAAGTATGCAAGTCTAGCTCCCAGGGACAGACAAAGTACTACCGCGGCACAGTACATGCCGTCGGAGAGAACCCAGAAGAGTACACCACTGACAGAGAGCAGGAAGAACTGTACTTCGACAACATTACAGTGGAGAGCACCGCTGTGGGAGAACAGACAGAGCTGTACATAGACTGCATCTCAATAGAGAACAACGGAAAAAGCAACGAGCAGGCTTACGTAGAGGTTGGAATTGGCACACCTCCACAGAAGGTTAAGTTTAAACTAGACACTGGGGCACAGGCCAATACTATTCCCACCAACCTGTTCCAGGCGCTGTTCAAAAATGTGACACTGAAACCAGCAATACACAGACTCACTGAATATGGAGGAGGCGCGCTGAGCGTGAAAGGCACATGCAAACTCAAATGTAAGTACAGAGACAATGCAATGATGCTGGACTTTTACGTCATTGACACAAACGCCCCACCAGTCATGGCAATGAAAACATGCCGTGACCTAAACTTGGTAAAAATAGTGATGGCTGTGAGCGAGGAAAACAATGTCACATCACAGAGCATAATGGATGAGTATGCAGATGTTTTCCAGGGAATAGGAGAGTTCCCAGGCGAGTGCACCTTCCGCGTCACACCAGATGCAACGCCGGTCGTCTGCCCGCCACGCAGAATCCCCATCGCCCTACGCAGCAAACTAAGGGACGAGCTTGACAGCATGGAGAAAGGCGTCATAATCTGTAAGGTAACAGAACCCACAGAATGGGTGAACGCACTCGTCATTGTTGAGAAGCCAAAGACAGGCAAACTTAGAGTGTGTTTAGACCCCAGAGCTCTTAACAAAGTGATACAACGACCTCACTACCCCCTCCCCACGCTGGAGGACACCACCACAAAGCTCGCTGGAGCTGAGTACTTTAGCGTGTTAGACGCGCGGTCAGGCTATTGGGCCATCAAACTGAGCACTGAATCCTCAATGTTGACGACATTTAACACAGTGTTTGGCAGGTATCGTTTCCTCAGACTGCCATTCGGAATCGTGTCCGCTCAAGACGAGTTCCAGAGACGCGTGGATGAAACATATGAAGGATTGGACGGTGTGACGGCCATAGTGGACGACATACTAGTGTTCGGCAAGACTAAAGAGGAACATGACCAGCGTCTCAGAGCGATGCTGAAGCGCACAAGGGAGCGAGGGGTGAGGCTCAACCCCGACAAGTGTCACATATGCGTGTCCGAGGTAAGCTACTTCGGCCACACGCTCTCACATGAAGGCATCAAACCAGACCCACACAAGGTGAAGGCGGTCAAGGACATGCAACCCCCACAGAACAAAGCAGAGCTGGAGACAGTCCTCGGCATGATCAACTACCTCGCCAGATTCGCTCCACACCTCTCACAGATAAACTCACCCCTCAGACAGCTTCTGAAACAGGACAGTGAGTTTGTGTGGGATGCAGTCCACGACAAGGCGTTCCAAGAGATGAAGAATCTCATTACACAGCACCCAGGTCCAGTACTCTCATATTTCGACCCGCAGAAAGAGCTGCGACTCCAAGTGGATGCATCCAAAAGTGGCCTTGGGGCTGTCATGCTCCAAGATGGCAAACCAATTGCCTATGCGTCCAAGTCACTCAACAGCACTGAAGAAAACTACGCACAGATAGAGAAGGAGCGCTACGCTGTGGTCTTCGGCTGCAAGAGGTTCCACGAGTACATGTACGGACGAAAAGTGATTGTGGAGTCAGACCACAAGCCTCTGGAGGCAATACTAAAAAAGCCACTGGCAGCAGCACCACCCCGGCTGCAACGGATGATCCTGGCGCTCCAAAACTACGACATCCAAATCATCCACCACCCCGGTAAGGACATACCGGTGGCCGACACACTGTCACGCAAGTCAATAGAACACCACGACAGTGACCTACAGGAAGGGATGGAGGCCCAAGTGCACACAGTCCTCAGCAACATCCCTGTGAGCGACACAAGACTCACAGAAATCAAGCAGGAAACAGCGCAAGATCCACAGCTCACCGCACTCAGACGAGCCACACTCACTGGCTGGCCAGACACAAAGAAAAAGTGCCCGCCCAGCATCCAGGAATACTGGAACCACAGAGCAGAAATCTCAGAAATGGACGGTATCCTGTTCAAAGGTGAGAGAATCATTGTCCCCCAAAAGCTTCGCAAGGACATGATACAGCGCATCCATGCCAGCCACCTTGGCGTGGAAAAAAGCAAATGCCGAGCAAGAGACTTACTGTTCTGGCCTGGCATGGGGAAACAGATCGAGGATGCGGTAGCAGACTGCAGCATATGCCAAGAACGGCGCAGCGCAAATGCAAAGGAACCAATGATGTCACACGCCATACCCGAGCGGCCGTGGCAAGTGATAGGCACAGACCTATTCACATGGAACTCACAGGACTTCATAGTCACTGTGGACTACTACTCCAGATTCTTCGAGCTAGAGAGACTTTACAGCTGCACCTCATCTGCCGTCATCATGAAGCTGAAAGCAGCAATGGCTCGACACGGAATCCCCGAGACTATCATCAGCGACAACGGTCCGTGCTACAGGTCTGGTGAGTTCCGCAACTTCTCACAGACATGGGGTTTCTCACACATCACCACAAGCCCCCACTACCCACAGAGCAACGGCCTCTCCGAGAAGACTGTCCAGACGGCCAAACGCATCCTGGACAAAGCCAAAGCTGAGAACAAAGACCCCTACATGAGCTTACTGGAGTATCGCAACACACCGGTGGACAACCTGAAATCACCGGCACAGCTACTGATGAGTCGGAGACTGCGGTCCATTCTCCCATCAACAGCAAAACACCTGCAGCCACAGATCGCCAGTCAGGAGGATGTTCACAAAAGGAGAGAGGTATGTCAACAGCGCCAGCAGGCGTACTACAACCGAACAGCCAAACCTCTGCCCCACCTGCCCGCAGGCACACCAATCCGCTTCTGGCAGGAGGATGGATCCTGGAGACCTGCAACTGTGGAAAGACCAGCGAACACAGACAGGAGCTACCACATCCAAACCAAAGAAGGTCAGATCTACCAACGCAACCGTCAACACCTGCGACAAAGCAGAGTGAACACTCACACTACACACACACTTCACAGCAGACTGTTACCAGCGCTAACAACAACACACAAGCCCATCAGCAAGAGCATGCTGAACCTCCAGACACGAACAATCAGCGACAACCAGACACAAAGCCTGGTTACACCACGAGGTCAGGTCGCACGATCAAACCAAGACAAATCCTTGACTTATGAATGTTAAAAAAAGAGAGAATTTTACCAACCTGTACTATACCTGCTATGTTTTGAAAAGAAATATTTACAGCGTTCACTTACCTTGTGTACCTACCTGCTGTTTAAAGTTACCAGTAATGAAATGAAAAAAAAAAAAAAGATGAAATGTTATTACGGTGTCACATTTAGACAGTGAAGGAAATGTTTTACACTACTTTGTTGCAGTCCAGTTATATAAGAGTTCCACTTTCATATTCTTTCTTATTAAGATTGTATTCGCTTATAAACGTGCTCAACGTGGTCTGTATCTCTGCAGCGAAAGCAGCACTTTTCATAAAAAAGGGAGATGTAATATTTGCTAGTAATAGTTGATTTGCTGATGTCCCTTACGGCTTTCCGTAGCGCCACAACAAAGTCACGTGATGTACGTAACAACGTCAGTCGGAATCCGGTCGGTGAACAAACATCCAGCACGAGAGAAGTCGTCCTTGCTTCATTAATGTTATAAGTTAACATAGCCAGAGGGCACAGATCATTACAGCACCCAGCGTTACCTGTGCCCCCGGGGGTCCATAGGGTTAGTGGTTGTGTCAGGAAGGGCATCCAGCGTAACATTTTGCCAAATCAGTATGCGGATTGACACGACCACACCGGATCGGCCGAGGCTCCATACTGGATCGGTCAAGGCCCGGCTTAACAACGGCCACCATTGGTACTGTGCCCTCACAAGTACCCATGGAAACTGTACAATCCACTATGGCGACCCCTGAAAAACGGAACAAGCTGAAAGAAGAAGACTCTTCATCAGTAGTCTAGTGTTAAGCTCACACCCCTAATAAGAGTGTCATTAAAGAATTAAGGTAGCCAATTCCAGGCAACTGTTAGCTAACGTTTCCCAATCAACAGGTAAGTGAGGCTAACGATGCTAACACATTAGCGAGGGTGAGGCTAACGGTGCTAACACATTAGCGAGGGTGAGGCTAACGGTGCTAACACATTAGCGAGGGTGAGGCTAACGGTGCTAACACATTAGCGAGGGTGTCTGCACTTAACAGTGAGGCAGTTAAGTCATTTGTTTTTCCACGAAGAAGACCCCCTAGAGATCGATTGCCTCCGCAGAGCTGCTACCCTGAGCTTTTTCTTTTCACAGGCTTAACAAATACACAATTCAGAAGGATGGCAAATCCACATAAGGCGAGATTAACCCCAAAGTAAAACACATAATGATAAATCTGATATGGATATTCTATGCCGATATCAGGAATTAGCATTTTGCAACGCCTCCGCCACCAGCATCCATATTATGGTAAAATAATGAACCCCTCCTTGGAACACATGCCTCTATTTTTAATGAAAGGCTGCTTAATTTTGTGCATTAATTACTACTTCAGCTAATGAAGTAGCCCATCACTCTCCTCATAAACCAGTAAACAGGGGGGCAAAACAAACTAATCCTTCAAGGCACATGCGCATTAACACTAGACCACCGTTAATCATCAACCCCACACACACACACACACTTCAACCCATTTCGCTCTGTTTCCCCCAGTTGCTTAATGTTTACCACCAGTGAGATGTTTTATTTATTAGTTTTGTCGTAAAGTTCTGTTTCACATGAATCTGGCCGCTCATGCATGCAATATGAGTGTTGAAAATTAGCATCTCATTACTCCCAATAATTAGGCCAATGAAGACCAGATGTTGAGTGTGTGTGATCTATGCACGGGCAAATAGCTAGGTCTAGCTTTTTTTTTTTTTATTATATTCAATTAATGCTCAGTAATAAAGTTTTACTGGTGACGGGAAACTGTGATAGATTAATAAAGGTACTTAGCTCAGATGGGGGACCGAGTGTACAGCTTTGGAGTTCTGTGAGTCGGACGAGATGAGTGTAATGTGGACGCAGTCGTGGTCCCATAATGTGATTTTATAAAATCAGAGAGAGCGAGGGGGGGGGTGGCAATTCCTCCCTCCTCTATGCAGAGTCACGGTCGTTCATGTTCATGGCTGCTATATGGAGGTGATATGAGTTATGCAATAAGAGACTTGCGTCAGACGAAAATAAAAAGCACATGTATATAAAAAAAGAAAGAACAGAAACTGCCATCTCCTCCATCGCCTCTGAGGACAAAGCACCACATGGCGGGGGATCGGGTTCAACTCTGGAACGGCCTTCCGGACACACTAGACTCTAATGTGTCCGGAAGGCCGCTCCAGAGTGACTGGAGGAAAGAAAAGACTCGGTCCTCTTACTTTCCTGCTCTGGCTGTTGTCCTCCACCCATAACCACCCCCGTCACTTCCCTCCTGTTGGAGTTTTCTTGTCCGTTTTGGTTTTTATCATGTGGTTTGAACCCTCTTTACACTTTGAGGCTCTTATTATAAGCTTAACATACCCCCCACCCCCACAACCCCTTCCACAAAGGAGCCATTGTGTGTGTGTGGGGTGGGTGGGGTGGGGGGTATCTCTGCCATACAAAAGCACAGGAACTCGAACTCCAGAAAGTATTAAAATAAATAATTATTTCTCTGTAAAAAAAAAAGCAGCCAGTCAGCAACTGAAGGACTGATCCAAACTCCAAAGCCCTACCTGTTGGCAGCAGCTGATGAATTAAAAAACAAAAACAAAACCTGTCGCGCCCTGTGGAACCAGTTTGCTCAGAACAGCTTAAATGGATCAAATTTGAGAAATCTCAAAGTCAACAAATGTAAAATACAGAGTCGATCATTTTTAGCACGGTCAATTAATATGAACGTGAAACAGACAACTTCTCTGCTTTACTGTTTATTTTTGATTGACTAAAAGACACTTAGTCCACTGTAGGCTATGGTACTAATATATAATATATAATATATAATAAATCATTTCCTTCAAACATGAGTAGGGAAACAGACTCCAGGTTACCGCAGCATGGCTTAGCGTTGTCTAAATTACATTTTAACAACAATAGAATGAGGCCTAACAAAGAAAGCAAACCTATGACGATTAGGTTTTCTGCTGATTTCTGAGGTGGATGTTCCGGGTTTTTTGTTTTTTTTGCAGGCAGCTGTTCGGTGTCATGGGAAGAGTAACGGGGGAAAATTGAACATTTTAACATTAGATTTCCCTGAATTACCTTGATACTAAAACGGTGTTTTCTTTTTAAATATCCTTTGTACGAAAGACCCGAAATGATCACGTTAAACTGACTGTTTGGTCACATAACCAGATTATTTAACTGGGATTTCATTCCTACCTAAAACGACCATGGGCAGTCAAAATGACCGCCGGGGTTTAAACTCTATATTCTGTCAAAATAGATACCCAATTGAGATATTAATGCATTACATATGTTAGTATGTCTGTTAGGAAATGACTGACAGCAAAATTAGCGTTTAACAAATATAATACTATTTTTAAACAATTTAAACGTCAGAGAGACATGGTCGAACTTGATTCGCAAAATTGAAAAAGTGAAAATATTACCTGAAAAACAAAACGCAAAACACATATTGCTAATCTGAAAAACGTAACAAGGCCTATAAAACGTGAAATGTAAAAAAAACCCCAAAAACAAAAAAACAAAAACAAAACAAAACTGAAAATAACCATTGAAACAGTCCCAAACAACGACCGGAACTTAAAGACTAATAGAACAACCACGGGCGGTCATTTCCCGCCATTTATTGTAAAGCGACTCAGAGTGTCATAAAAGCTCTATATAAGTTTGATTTATTATCATTATTTTCACGGTTTTTAAACTCTATATTTTGTCAAGATAAATACCCAATTGAGATATTAATGCATTACATATGTTAGCATGTCTGTTAAGAAACAACTGACCAAAATTATCAGTTTAACAACTTTAATACTATTTTTCAACAATTTAAAATGGCCGCTGTCCAACGCCTGTAAATACTGCAGCGCCTCGGTGGTAGTCATGGTGCGTTTGTAACCAGACATGTTGGCAATAATCAGGAATCAAGTTTAGACTGTTACTCTGCACTGGAGGACGCTAGTGTGCTTCTAGGACAGAGCAGCGAACTTCACGGAGGAAATGACGCCACCAACACACGTCATAAATAGCGCCATGACGCACACGATGACGCGCAAATTACACGCGGTTATTTTAACCGCTCATGGTCTTTTTTAGTAGATCTTATAACTGTTTTTGTGCAGTTGATCAAAAACTAATTTCAGTGCAAAAATAGACAACTTGAGGAGCATTCGGGGGAGCTGCAGGTCTGTATATTTTTTACCCCTCAAAGTTATGAAACTGAACATGCAAAACGGTCAAATTGACGGCCTTGGTCGGTCTCACATGAGCGTTAGTGTAGAAATGATACCATCCAGCGACTTTTGTTCAGAATAATTTCCATTGTAATCTCCGTTTATCCATTTGCCGAAGTTCCAGTGCTGAATTTTGAATTCTGTTGAGTCGTCTGCTGGACTGGTTGGGCCAAGTGTGCACGGTGTTGTGGTCCAAACCAGAACAAGTTTTGCAATTCAGTTTGAGGGGGGAAATGATGCCACACTGAAGGAGCGTGGTAAGATAACAGAAGCCCTCATATACCGTCTCTAGATAGCCTTTTCTCCAGCTGATCCCTTAATGTGGACCCGTTAATGTCACTGAGGCGAGGCTGAAGCCATTTCTAGTAGGCAGGCAGTACATCCCCCCACACACACACAACAATTCACAGCCCCACAATCACTCTACCATTCACACAACATTCATGCCTACGGGCAATTTCGTGTCTCCAGTTTCGTGTCTCCTGACACGCTTGTCTTTGAACTGAGGACCGGGAAAACATGTGAAGCCTGAGCAGAGGTTAGCGTTAGCTGCTAATCCACCTCACAGGCCCTGTTTTCCTGCCGTTTGTCTTATCTGCACTTCACTGAGCCGTCAGTGCAGTCTCCAAAAACTGCGGCCGTGATTTACTTTAGGCGGAGGGAACGTGACCCGGACTCGCTCTGGTGGAGGGTCCAAATTTCACAAATTGCCACCTCCCATCCATTAAAGCAGAGCACATCCGACATTGTCTGAGACTAAACCTGGCTGATGGGGATGAAATGAAGTGTGTCAAATACACACCTCAGTGTGTATTTGCGTATTGTGTATTTGTGTTGCAGTGATCCCATTCAAAAGGCACTTGTGTGATGGGATTTGCGTTGGTAATGCATCACGTCTTGCTCCTTAGCTTTTCATTTGGTTGTGTCAAGTCTCATATCATTTGGCATCGACAACGGCGGCTAAACAGTGTAAAATGAACGATTAGGGCCAGCGTCTGTCTCGGATTGGATTAGAGTGCATCAGCGGTAGGTGCCCCCCTGCACTTCGTCCTGTCTGGGGGCCAACCTGGGTGCTGTGGCTGTGCAACAGGGAAAATGACAACATCATTATCAAAGCAATTTGTTTGACGAGGTCTTTGTCATTCCTGCAATTTGCTCATCCCTCCACTCATGTCTATCCCCTCTTCTCCTCGATTGCTATAAATATGGCCGCCGGTCAATGATGACAGTTAATACTAGTCTGGTTTACCCACAGCAAACCTTTGATTATAAGGTGCGTCATTATTTGTGATGTGCAGTTTTGCAACATCACATAGACTGATGCAGTTCAAGGGGCTAAACTTGCCGTTGTATAATGTCAATGCAAATGCTAAGGTGACGTTGCTCTGTCCAACCCAGTCGCACGGACTTTCGTGATGGCATCACGTTAATTAATCTATCGTGATACCATCACGATTATGACCTGATTTACGTGATGTGTTCATGATCTGATAGAACCCTAACCCTAACCTTTTGTGACCACGATTATGACCTGATTTACGTGATGTGTTCATGATCTGATAGAACCCTAACCCTAACCCTAACCTTTTGTGACCACATCATGTAAATCAGGTCATAATCGTGATGGTATCACGATCGAAAATCCGTGCGACTGGGTAGTTCTGTCAGTGTTGAGTCATTATCATTGTCTAATGCGGTGGATGCTTCCAATATCCAGGCTCCTCCGTGGAGGATGAGGACGAGGAAGAGGAGGAGAGGAAGGAGAAGAGATCCCAGTCACTCTGCTCCAGCTGAGAGACACCCTCTCCTAAGTCATTTACAGAGGAGGTAGGGGGGAGTTTTTTACAAAGGTCACTTTATGCATGTCACCTTTTCAAAAGCCCCCGCTCAAGTTATATTATTCTGCTCCACACATCCCCTTGCAATGGAAATTTTCTCTTTTTTCCCCTTAAGAAACAAACCTTTTTCCCTCAGGAGGGAGAATGAATACTGCATGGAATAATGAATACAGTGGCAGACTGAAAAAAAACAAATAAACCTCAAAAACCTGAAGCAGCTCAGAGTACTGCGTCGGTACGGTCCGCTGCAGGGATTCCAGTGGACAATGAGAGAATCAGAAATACGCTAATCTGGAGAAAATGTCAGTTAAAAGCAGCCTCAGCCACGATGGTGGTCCTGCTGGTGTAAAGATCTAACATTAATAAGGCTTATTTCTGGGAAGAAGGCCTACGATTGATTTTCTTTGTAAGAAAATCAAAAAGAAAAAGGGGAATTTTAAATCATATAAGCAGAAGCGTATTCCACCAAACAGAAATGTAATGAAACATCACTGAAGAGGAAGGAGCCCTCGTGACGGCCTTCTATAAGAGAGCAGTGCCTGCTGGGCATCTTGTGTTCTCTTGCCCGTCAGGCCTTGCTCCGGCGACTCCCTCCGCTCCAAACACAGCCGCAGGAACATTAATGGATACTTGGAAACATTAAATGAGAGCCTGGGTCACCGGCCTTGTGTGGTGGCAACAACAAGACTTTGAAGAGCTTTTTAAGTTTGAGGGCTTGTAATTAGTCTCCAGAGCTCCATCTCTTTCTCTCTCTCTCTCTCTCTCTCTCTCTCTCTCTCTCTCTCTCTCTCTCTCTCTCTCTCTCTCTCTCTCTCTCTCTCTCTCTGCCTTCTCTCCACCATCATGCCAGTCTGGTTTACCGAACAATAGGTCTGAACAAAAGCTGCATGGGAAAATAACAAAACCACCCAAAGCTGAGGGAGACGGCGGCTTGGACCAAATCCGCAACAACAAGCATTGACACGGCAAGGTTGTTTTTTTTTTTTTTTAATTTTTGCGCAAGATTTAAAAAACAAAATTCAGCTCAAAATCAGCAGTCAGGTTTAACTTTTCATGTCTAGAAACATTGAACACGATAAAACGCTCAGCAGCATTTTTCTTTTATTTGTAAACGGACAACATTGCCATAACTGTTCTCAGCAGTCTTAAGAATGGAGAGGGCATGGCCTACGCCTCGTTAATATTCATGAGATGAGTTTTGAGTGACGACTGCAAGCAGGGTTGGCAGTAAGGGTGGGTGGGGCTTCAGATCTTAACGATTTCATCTGAATGGCTGCATGCAAATGAGCGTGTCTGGTGACGTCATACGTATCGGGGGGATTAAAGGAGGGATCGAAAAAAGAAAAATATGCGTGCGTATATATATATATATATATATATATATATATATATATATATATATATATGTAAATATAAAATCCACTGAGTCAAGTAAATTCTTTAAGAGACAGTACAAGCCTGTTTCATCAATCATCAGCTGTGAATAAAGCTACACGGGAAAGAACATACCATGTACTGCCTCATCATGCGCATCACGTGCACAGCGTCCGATGGGGAAGGGAGAGGTGTGACATTAAAAATTCAAAAACACGTGATGTCTAATAGTCCAGTGGGGGGTGGTGGTGGGGATGGTGATATTTGTCTACTGGTCGGATCTATTTACAATTACAAAATAGGTGCTTATATCTACGGTGTGTTCTTTCCCGAGTAGCTTTACTGGCAGCTTAAAGAATTTACTTGACTCACAGGATTATTTTGCTCCTTATTTGCTGAGCACTTTCCCTACCGTTGAGTGTTCCCCTTTAACAAAGTTATATATACTAATACATTTTATTTGCGGGTGCCTTTCAAAGCAATCAAGGACACCTTACAAAACACAGTACAAAACAAAACAAAGCAAAACAAAACAAGCAGCATTGTATGAGACAGCACAAAACCAAAACAAAGCAGGGTAGACAATAAAAAGTTAGCACAAGAGATAAGTATAAAATAATCATCTGCCCAAAACTCAGTGGAGTGTGGATCAGACTGAATATGCCAGTTGGAAAAGGTGCGTTTTGAGATGGGATGTGAAGGTTGAAAGTGAGTCAATGTTGTGAATGTCTTGTGGGAGAGAGTTCATAGGCAGGGGGGCAGAACGACTGAAGGCTCTAGACCCCATGGTATATGTATATATGTATATATATATATAAATATACACACAAACATATTTTTACTGCAAATTTATATCTATGAAAAAAAATATGCACACATACACACTATATATATATATATATATATATATATATATATATATCCATTATCCAAGCTGCTTATCCCAACCAGGGCCGTGGGATGCTGGATATATATATATATATATTGTGTATAATGTGTGTGTGTTTGTAATTGTTTCAGTGGAAAGAAACAGTACAAAATGCCTGATAATGAAAGCGATAAGTGATGACAGAAAACATTAGTGTTTGAATTTACACTCAAAAAAAGATTCAAGCCCATATGTTAAGGCTTATGTATTTCAATTCCATGTACACTTCCCATCCAATTTGATCACATAACTCCAGCGTAAAATGTGGCATCTCAAGAAGAAACACGGATTGAAATGTAATATTCTACACTGGAGTTATGTGATCAAATTGGATGGGAAGTGTACATGTAACTGAAATACATAAGCTTTAACGTATGGGTGAAACATTTTTTTTGAGTGTAGATCCAACATTGATGTGGATTTTACTTTATTTATTTTTTTGTGTGAGAATCAATTCAGAGTCATTTTTTCCATGCATGTAGACTTGTGTACTTCATTTTGTCAACTGACAGTCAATGCGGCAGTCAGCACCCAAATGCCCTTTGAGAAACAATTGTGAAGGCTGGGACGAGGAAGGGCCCCAGGAAGTGTGTTGCAGCCTGGGATCATAATGATCAATGTGAAATGTTTGTCGACTGAAATCAATAGCGCTGGGGTGCCTGGAAATTGCCATTAAAGATGCCAATCGATCAGCCAGCGGTGGCTGAGCAACTGAACCACCTGTCTATCAGCCTCGCGACGATGCCGCATGTTTCCTCGACCAGCTGTAATCCTCCACGGGATTACCACAGATTTGGTGGTCAGTGGGAGAATGATAATCTACTGCTGTGTCTGAGTCAGGCCCGCAGCACAGCACTTGGCTAAACAAGGAAAACAACTTAGCCTGTTTCTCTTTTTTAGGGTGTTATATCTTATATTTAAGTTATGCGTGAATGAGAGGGAGGACGGTGGAATGACGAGGATGCAAGGAGTAGAGGTGAAGAAGGCGTATGAGTTTAAATACTTGGGGTCAACTGTCCAAAGTAACGGGGAGTGCAGAAGAGAGGTGAGGAAGAGAGTGCAGGCAGGGTGGAGTGGGTGGAGAAGAGTGTCAGGAGTGATTTGAGACAGAAGGGAACCAGCAAGATTTAAAGGGAAGCTTTACAACATGGCTGTGAGACCAGCTATGTTATATGGTTTGGAGACAGTGGCACTGAGGAAAAGACAGGAGGTGGAGCTGGAGGTGGCAGAGTTGAAGATGCTAAAATGTTCATTGGGAGTGACGAAGAAGGACAGGATTAGGAACGAGTATATTAGAGGGACGGCTCAGGTTGGACGGGATGGAGACAAAGCAAGAGAGGCAAGATTGAGATGGCTTGGACATGTGTGGAGGAGAGATGTTGAGTATATTGGGAGAAGGATGCTGAATATGGAGCTGCCAGGGAAGAGGAGAAGAGGAAGGCCAAAGAGGAGGTTTATGGATGTGGTGAGGGAGGACATGCAGGTGGCTGGTGTGACAGAGGAAGATGCAGAGGACAGGAAGAGATGGAAACGGATGATCCGCTGTGGCGACCCCTAACGGGAGCAGCCAAAAGTCGTAGTAGTAGTAGAAATAATAGATCTTATATTTAAGTTATGTATTTTATAGTTAAGTTGTATTGAAGTGTTGTCTAAATCAACTCCCCCCGGTTTTCCTTTGTGGCAAATAAGGAAACAGAATTTGGATAATAAGGGCAGTTGTCTTGGAAGTGCATCTGCAGTGGAAATATACTGAGTCTTGTACTGCAGATTGATATTGTGCAAAGTTTGCGGTATAAGATGAGGGAAGCAGTTTGCACATCAGCAGCAGGGTCTTGATGAGTATTTGTACATATGGCTCCATCTTGATTACCAGCCTTCCCCCTGTACTAACACACGATACATCCATGTCACTCTCACATGCGTGCATACAAATAAATACGAGAATAGAAATCACTGGTGTCCGGATGGCGTGGCGGCCTACCAACACGGGGATCAGAGGTTTGAATCCCCGTGTTGCCTCCGTCTTGATCGGGCGTCTCTACAGGCACAACTGCGGGTGTCTGCGGGTGGGAAGCCGGATGTGGGTATGTGTGCTGGTCGCTGCTCTAGCGCCTCCTCTGGTGGGTCGGGGCGCCTGTTCGAGGGGGAGGGGGAACTGGGGGGAAATAGCGTGATCCTCCCTCGCGCTACGTCCCCCTGGCGAAACTCCTCACTGTCAGGTGAAAAGAGGCGGCTGGTGACTCCGCGTGTATGGGAGGAGGCATGTGGTGGTCTGCGGCCCTCCCCGGATCGGCAGAGGGGGTGGAGCAGCGACCGGGACGGCTCGGAAGAGTGAGGTAATTGGCCGGATACAATTGTGGAGAAAAAGGGGGGAAGAAAATCCAGAAAAAGATCATAGAAATCACAGTTCACCCTGTCACTTACTGTGTCTGCATCCTCCACGTCCCTCCTTCCAGGGGAGCTCGTTTACAGAAGCACAAAACACTCAAAGCAATTTGGAATTTTAATGCGTAAAACCCTGGAGAACGTCCTGGCACGGAGGCAACTTGCTGGTATTTGCCTTAGTCTGCCCCCCCCTCCCCACTGTGCTGGGCCTGCTCTTTGGGACTACATCTGTATGCCATTGTTAAATGCCATTATTAAATGCCCGTTACACTTCCTACTCCACGAGGCAGAGGCCCCGTCGCATCACCTCCCGACTCGCGCTGCATCCGCTGGGCGGGAAACGGGTGAAGTTGGGGGGGGGGCGTTTTCTCGTCAGCGTGGAAACTTTCCCCCAGCAGGGTTTCCTACCTCTGTCAATCCCAGAAGCTGATGGCCGCGGTGCCACAGAGGCCTGCTCTGTTTCTGTTTTCTGTTTTTTTTTTTTTTTTTTTGCCAGACGCCAGATTTTTGGGATTCCACCGCACTCTTAACGCGCACCAGAGCAGCCGGTCTTTCTCAGCCCCCCTTTTGCTGCACCACGCAGCATCTCATTAGAGCCAGTCAGTCACTGACTGACATGCGATCTGACACACGGCGCGGACCTCCGCCTGGCACGTCATCCCGCCTCCCATGGCGCTTGGAAAAGGACTTTCCGTATTTGTAATCCAACCCGGTCTCACCGACCCGCGTGCAGATAACGCCACATTACGCTCTGCGTGGAACGCCTACGCCCCAAACCCGGTTCTGCGTGCAGGTGATACGCCAATCCTTCCCATTACCGCCGGCGGAGAGCCGATGCGTCCAAATACCACGCGTCACCTTGCACGGCCATGACGTCACCAGCGAGGCTCAGTTCGCCCAGTCCATCAGAAGTGCGGGCATCCGCAACCAGGGTCAGGGTTAAGAAAGTAACTAAATCACTACCGTTAAAATCACGATTTAATTACAAGAAAAAAAGATGGTTTCCCCTGCTTACCCGCTTGCTGATGTCAGGTGACCCGGGCGAACGGAGCCCCGCTGGTGACGTCATGAGCGTTCGAGGCGATGCGTGGTGAAATTGGATTTCGGCGCGCGCCTTGGCACGCACAGTGAAAGTGCAGCGGCGTGTTGTTGGTACGGCGGCTGGTGAGACCGGCGCTTTCACCCGTGCCCTCAAGCCCCCCCCCGCCCTCAAGCCCCCCCCCGCCCTCAACCCCCCGCCGCCCTCAACCCCCCCCCCCGTTACGGCTGCACGCCTCACTACACCCCGGCTGTTTGTGGAGGAATGTTGGGGAACGGGGCACCGAGGAGCGCGTTTCAAGGCGAGCCGCTATTACTCAAAAGTAAACCGAGACGCGGGCCGCCAAACGACCACCGAGGCGGCGTTCCCGTTCAGACCCGGTCCCTCGCCGGAGCTCGTGTTATGCCTATCCGTTTGCACCGCGTGCATTTCCATACGAGGGGGTTTGTTCACGTGGAGCCCCGGTGATTTATTGTAAAGCGCCGTGAAACCAAATAAACAAACAGAACACAGGCCGGCGCGGAGGCGCTCGCGCCAGCTCAGCGTGGGTCCGCGCTGCCGGGCAACAATAATGAAATCTGAGCACTAAGGCTTGAAATAAGCAAAAGTGCTGCGTCTCCTGCATTAAAGATCAAGTAGCATACTGACACACACACACACACACACACACACACACACACACATTCTGCCTCTCTCTCTCTCCCTCACACACACACACACACACATTCTCTCTCTCTCCCTCACACACACACACACACACACACACACACACACACACACACACACACACACACACACACACACACACACACACACACACACATTCTGCCTCTCTCTCTCTCCCTCACACACACACACACACACACACACACACACACACACACACACACACACACACACACACACACACACACACATTCTCTCTCTCTCCCTCACACACACACACACACACACACACACACACACACACATTCTCCCTCTCTCCCTCACACACACACGTGCTCCCTCTCTCTCCCACACACACACACACACACACACACACATTCTCCCTCTCTCGCTCACACACACACACACTTTATCCCTCTCCCTTACACACACGCACACACACACACACACATATTTTATCCCTCTCTCGCTCCCACACACACACACATATTCTCCCTCTCTCGCTCACACACACACACACACACACACATATTCTCTCTCTCTCGCTCACACCCACGCACACACACACACACACACACATTATCCCTCTCCCTTACACACGCACACACACATATGCGCCCCCCCCACACACACTCTCTCTCTCTCTCTCACACACACACACACACACACACACACACACACACACACACACACACACACACAGAAGCAGACTGCAAACCTGAAGCCAAATGGTCCTTGAGCAGCATTGAAGTGGACTGTGTAGCACAGTGAGCTCTGCTTTATCGGCTCTCTCCCTGTTGACTTCCACCCTCTCGGCACTGACAGCTGCTTTCTAACGAAGCCCACTCTTTTTCTGAGCGAGACCCCCACGATAATGAGGCTCTGCCCAGAACTACGGGCAACCAGGGAGCAATGTCAACAGCTCGGAGCTGACCTCCTGAACGGGGGGCCGCTTCTCCCTCGCTCACTGGGAGAGCAAACGCTGCACCTCATTTTTGGGGCGGAGAGCGGATCCTTGGCCTCGGGGGAATCGCTCATGTCCAATACTCACACTGAGCCGAGAAGCGGTGCACGCAGGCATGCACATACACACACGCTAGCACTGCAATATGTGCAAAAGGCGTGTTGGCGAACACGGACACACATGTGGAAGCACTTACAGACATATACACACTACACACACACACACACACACACCTTTTCATGCCCCCCACCTCTCTCTCTCTTTCTCACAATGTAAATACACACGCACAATGTGGAGGAGAGCCATAATGGATACACGCATGTCACGGAGAAACGAATTTCAGCTGTGCTGTTCAATCTGACCTTTACCAAGAAACGTGGAAATGGACCTACTGGGGAGCAGGCGGACCTCACAGCCACTCTTTTTGTATTCATAATGAATACAGCAAGCCCGTGCAAGCTTACCGGAAGCAACATCCATTTGCATTGCTCAGACAAATACCATGTAATGGTGGTCAATGTTAAAGTCCCCCTTCATGGCATTATCCCACAGATCCTCTGAATCAATCATGGCAGAGGAACCTCTCTTGAATCTTACACACTAACTCCAAACTATGAACAGAATGGGAAAAAAAAACAAATTTTCAACCAGTGGCGGCTGGCCAGTACGGGGCGCTGGGGCACCGCCCCCTTCAAATGTCAAGAGATGAAAATCTACTTCAACATGTTAAATATAATTTAGTTGTATAATGTAAAAAATTATGAAATAAACGTGTTTTTCAGTCTGTGAGCGCCTGTCAGCAGCCATTAACATTGGTTCCAACTGGTGTTTGGTTGATTTCTGTCTGAGTACATATACTTCCTGGGTGAGGGGCGCCGGCCAAACGATACCTTATGTAAGCCCTCAGACTTTTGGTGAGCAGGTGACCTGAGGCTGCTGTCTAACTGGGTTCTTCAGTTTCCATGGGGCGCAGTTCTGTGCGCCCCAGACACTCCCAATTTTATTGGCAGCGAATTGGTATTGTTTTAATGTTTTTTGATCTAATGTGATTGAACAGTTCTCATGGCTGTCAATCATGTTCACACCCACCAGCACACCTTGTCTCAACTGTCAATCATCCACCGTCTACAAGCCCTGATAAAATCTATAGGCTGTGTTGTCCTTCTTAATAACTCTGTGAATGTGTGGACTTTAAGGCAGCTGTCAGGTGTGCTGTGCCATGGTAAACTGCACCCCCCCCCCCAAAAAAAAGTTTTTAGCACCAGCCGCCACTGCTTTCAGTTATCCTGTTATGAGACCATTTGTTAGGGCTCGGTCTGTTGACCAACCTGGCAACCAGCAATGAGAGCGGGGGAGGGGCGCGTCTGAAACACCTGCAGCCTGCCTACTCGTTTACCACTCTAGTATAAGTTTGTTTGCTTTCCAGAACTCGTCGCGAGTTCGTCCTGAACAGTCCCGTGAATAAATTCTTCGTCTCGAGTTTTGTGACATTTCTGTGTCTCCCGGTGGAGTACAGATTGTAGTATTCTCCGTGTTTTTGCTTGTTTGATTATTCCCTTGTGTCAGTTCTCCTTGAGAGCTTGTTCGGAGAAGAACTCTCTTTGTGTTTTTTCCCCTTTCGGACTTTTAAGGAGCAGTTTGTGTTTTTTTCCCTTTCGGACTTTAAAGGAGCAGTTTACGTTTTTTCCCTTTCGGACTTTAAAGGAGCAGTTTACTTTTTTTCCTTTTCGGATTAAGGGGGCAGTTTACGTTTTCCCATTTTTAAGAAGCTATTCTCAAGTTCCGCCTGAAGCGCCTCCCCCTTCTGTCCAGGCCCGGCCGGCTCTCCTCTACGAGTCCTGCCAGGTTGGTGCTTTACTTTGTCTTGTGTTGTCACTATTGGGTTCGTTCTACAAACCTTAACAGTACGAACTCGCCTTCACTATGAACCCAGACAACCCAGACGCCAATCCTGTCCAGGCTGCTCTCTATAAGCAGATTCAGCTTACAGCCTCCCACGGCCAGCAACTACAAGAGGCCGCTGTTGCCATGCAGGGCCTCCGGGCTCAGGTGCAACCCCTCCAGGCTTCGGTGGATTCTCTTTCGGCCCAGCAAGCGGCGCTCGCGAGCCAACAAGAGGAGGTTCTTAAGCAGTTGCAAACTCTCACAGCGGCTATCACCATCCAGCCAGCTGTCCCACCAGTTCCGGCCGCCCCTCCTCCAGCAGTGCCCGCAGCCGTTGCCTTAGACAATCCTACCGTTTATGTTTCGGATTTCCGGGAGCCCAGTATCTCCAATCCCAGGCCTTTTGATGGCAACTTTGAGACCTGTGCCACGTTCATCATGCAGTGTGAGCTTGTCTTCGCCCACCATTCCAGGGGGTTCACCACAGATGCTGCAAAAGTTGCTTACGTGACTAACCTGCTGACTGGCCGCGCTGCTCAGTGGGCCACTGCTTCCTGGTCCATGGGGGCCAGTTTCTGCTCTTCCTACGATGACTTTGTGGCTGAGCTTCGGAAGGTATTCCATCATCCAGTGTACGGTCAGGATCCGGGTGTCCGATTGAGCAGGATCCAGCAGGGCAGTGGCAGTGTCACTGACTACTCAGTCGAGTTCAGGCTGGCTGCGGCTGAGAGTGGCTGGAACGACCAGTCACTTCGGGTAACCTTCCGTAGGGGCCTCAGCGATGCCGTCAAGGATCAGCTAGCCACCCGGGAGGATCCTACCTCTCTCGACGACCTTATCAGCCTTGCCATCCGCATCGATGGACGTCTCCGTGAGAGAAGGCGCGAGCGAGGTCTACGGGGAACCGTTTCTACCTCTCAGCCATCCAGGGCTTCCGAAGGGGGCTCTTCTTCGTCGCACTCCACTTCCCCTGTGGCAAGCCTCTCCTCCTCCCAGACAGTGACAGAGGAGGAACCTATGCAGCTTGGGCGTACACGACTGACTCCCGCTGAACGTGAGGCCCGGTTCAAGGCAGGTCTCTGTCTTTACTGCGGTCTTAAGGGACACCGGATCAGCGAGTGTCCTACGCGGCCAAAAGATTAGGCTCACTGGGACCCCGGGAGATCCTAGTGAGCCGTCTTTCCTGTTCCCGCCATCCTGCTCCGGCTAACCATCTTGTGAGCGTTACCCTGGCTTGGGCAGACCAGCGGCTCACTGTAGGCGCACTCATCGATTCGGGAGCTGATGGGTGCTTCTTGGACTCTACGTTTGCTGCTCAAGCTAACATTCCATGTGAGGAATTGGAGAGGCCAATAGAGGCCTTTGCTCTGGATGAGCGCCGCCTGGCCAGTGTTACCCGACAGTCCTGTCCTGTGTCTCTCACTATTGCTGGAAACCATGTGGAGAGCCTTCAGTTCTTCGTCATCCAGTCTCCCTTAGTTCCTGTGATCTTGGGGCGTCCCTGGTTGGCTCAGCATGAGCCACACATTGCTTGGTCGTCTGGTAACATTTTGGAGTGGAGCTCCTCCTGTCACGCCCGGTGTCTTCAGGCCACACCTGGTCCAGCAGTCCAGACTGTTCCGATTGCCCCTCCTCCCGATCTTTCCTCTGTTCCTCCCGAGTATCATGATCTCGGGGAGGTCTTCAGCAAGACGCGGGCTCAGTCTCTCCCTCCGCATCGGCCATATGATTGTGCTATCAACCTCCGTCCTGGGGCCTCTCTCCCTAGCAGTCGTCTTTACAGCCTTTCCATCCCCGAGAAGGCTGCTATGGACGATTACATTTCAGAATCGTTGGCGGCAGGGCTCATCCGACCCTCATCCTCCCAGGTGGCAGCTGGTTTCTTTTTCGTTAAGAAGAAGGATGGTGGTCTCCGACCCTGCATTGATTATCGCCAACTCAACGACATCACCATCAAGAATAAATACCCCCTGCCTCTGATGAGCTCCACCCTCGAACCCCTGACCCAGGCGACTGTCTTCACTAAGCTGGATCTCCGGAACGCCTACCATCTCGTTCGGATCCGGAAAGGGGACGAGTGGAAGACAGCCTTTAAGACTCCCCGTGGTCATTATGAGTACCTGGTAATGCCGTTCGGCCTCACCAACGCCCCGGCGGTGTTCCAGGCACTCATGAATGACATCCTTCGCGACATGCTCGACCAATTCGTTGTCGTCTACCTTGATGACATCCTCATCTTCTCCAGGTCCCTCGAGGAGCATGTCCAGCACGTGCGGCAGGTTCTCGAACGCCTCCTTCGTAACCGGCTGTTCGTCAAGGCTGAGAAATGCCTGTTCCATTCTGAGTCAGTGGACTACTTAGGTTTTATCGTGGAGGGAGGCAAGACTCGAGCTGATCCTCGCAAGATCAAAGCGGTGGTGGAATGGCCGGATCCTAAGTCACGTAAGGAACTGCAGAGCTTCCTCGGGTTCGCGAACTTTTACAGGAGGTTCGTCCGAAACTACAGCTCTGTAGCAGAACCCCTCACCCGTCTAACCTCCCCCTCTCAGCCGTTCGTCTGGTCCCCAGCTGCTCGCTCTGCATTTCTGTCGCTCAAGGAGAGGTTCACCAGTGCCCCCGTCCTACTCCATCCCGATCCCAAGAGGCAGTTCATAGTTGAGGTGGACGCTTCGGACACCGGATTGGGGGCTGTGCTCTCCCAACGATCAGAGGCCGACCAGAAGGTTCATCCTTGCGCGTTCTTCTCCCGCCGGTTCCTTCCCGCCGAGGAGAACTACGATGTTGGTAATCGGGAGCTTCTCGCTGTAGTGGCTGCACTTGAGGAATGGCGCCATTGGCTGGAGGGGGCAGAGCATCCATTTACCATCTGGACTGATCATAAGAACCTGACGTTCATCCGGGCAACCAAACGTCTCAATGGTCGGCAGGCACGGTGGGCCAGCTTCCTCAGTCGGTTCGACTTCACACTGACTTATCGTCCTGGCTCCCGCAACACCAAGGCAGATGCTCTGTCTCGTCAACACCTTAAGGAACCTGTAACGGTGGAACCAAGTCCCGTCCTCCCTGAGACCAAGGTCGTTGGCGTGGTGACCTGGGGCCTTGAAACGGTGGTCAAGCGCGCCTTGCACTCCAGTCCAGCCCCGAGCAACGTGCCGCCTCGCCGACTGTTTGTTCCGGACTCAGTGAGGTCTCGGGTCCTCAAATGGGGCCACACCAGTCAGCTCGCTTGCCACCCTGGAGTCCACCGCACTTTCACTTTCATAGCTCGACGGTTCTGGTGGCCCACTATGAGGAGGGACGTCAAGGAGTTCGTCATGGCCTGCACCATCTGTGCCCGCAGCAAGGCCTCTCACCAGGCACCGGCTGGTCTGCTGCAGCCCCTTCCTATTCCCAGTCGGCCCTGGTCCCATGTGGCGTTGGATTTTGTCTCTGGACTTCCTCCGTCTCAGGGCAACACAGTGATCCTGACGGTGGTGGATCGCTTCAGCAAGGGTGTTCACCTGGTGGCTTTGCCTATGCTTCCTTCTGCTTCAGAAACCGCTGACCTCCTGATGAGCCACGTCTTCCGTTTGCATGGACTTCCCAAGGACATTGTGTCAGACAGAGGGCCCCAGTTTGTTTCCCGTGTGTGGCGTGCTTTCTGCAAGGGGTTGGGCGCCTCGGTCAGCCTTTCGTCGGGATATCATCCGCAGACTAACGGACAGACTGAGAGGACGAACCAGAGTGTGGAATCTGCTCTCCGTTGCGTCGCTGCCAAGAAGCCAACCTCCTGGAGTCAGTTTCTCCCCTGGGTCGAGTATGCGGTTAACTCCCTGGTCAGCTCCGCCACCGGCCTCTCGCCCTTTGAGGCATCCCTGGGTTACCAGCCGCCCGTCTTCTCTGCACAGGAGTCCGAAGTGGAGGTTCCCTCCGTGCAGACTCATCTGGACCGCTGTCGTCGTGTCTGGGAGATCACCAGGGCTGCGCTGCTCCGTGCTACGGAACGTGCCAGACGAGGAGCTAACCGTCGCCGATCCACAGCACCAGCTTACCAACCCGGACAGAGAGTCTGGCTGTCCACCAAGGATCTCCCCCTTCAGTCCTCTGCCAAGAAGCTGAATCCCCGGTTCGTTGGACCCTTCGAGATCCAGGAAGTACCCAGTCCTGCAGTTGTGCGTCTTAAGCTCCCGGCCTCCATGAAGATCCATCCGGTTTTTCATGTGTCCCGAGTAAAGCCTGTCTCCGAGAGCCCCCTTATGCCTCCGGCCCCAGCTCCACCTCCCCCTGAGATTTTGGATGGGCATCCACAGTGGAAGGTCCGTCGGCTGATGGACGTCCGACGCAGGGGACGGGGGTTCCAGTATTTGGTTGACTGGGAGGGCTATGGGGTGGAGGAACGAAGCTGGGTATCCCGCCAGCTCATCATGGACCCTGGTCTGCTCGCTGAGTTCTATCGCCGTCACCCTGACAAGCCTGGCAGGTCGCCTGGTGGCTCCCGTAGAGGGGGGGGGTACTGTTAGGGCTCGGTCTGTTGACCAACCTGGCAACCAGCAATGAGAGCGGGGGAGGGGCGCGTCTGAAACACCTGCAGCCTGCCTACTCGTTTACCACTCTAGTATAAGTTTGTTTGCTTTCCAGAACTCGTCGCGAGTTCGTCCTGAACAGTCCCGTGAGGAAATTCTTCGTCTCGAGTTTTGTGACATTTCTGTGTCTCCCGGTGGAGTACAGATTGTAGTATTCTCCGTGTTTTTGCTTGTTTGATTATTCCCTTGTGTCAGTTCTCCTTGAGAGCTTGTTCGGAGAAGAACTCTCTTTGTGTTTTTTCCCCTTTCGGACTTTTAAGGAGCAGTTTGTGTTTTTTTCCCTTTCGGACTTTAAAGGAGCAGTTTACGTTTTTTCCCTTTCGGACTTTAAAGGAGCAGTTTACTTTTTTTCCTTTTCGGATTAAGGGGGCAGTTTACGTTTTCCCATTTTTAAGAAGCTATTCTCAAGTTCCGCCTGAAGCGCCTCCCCCTTCTGTCCAGGCCCGGCCGGCTCTCCTCTACGAGTCCTGCCAGGTTGGTGCTTTACTTTGTCTTGTGTTGTCGCTATTGGGTTCGTTCTACAAACCTTAACACCATTCACCGTAACGCTCAGTAGCCACGATTCCATCACAGTGTTTTTATGCACATTGTGAAGTATTGCGCAAGAAAAGCTGGACAGAATCAGCAACATTCAATAAACCTTCCTCAATATAGCAAAAAACAAAAGGTTTTACATTGGCTTGAGGTGGTTTTTGCTTTTGTCGATAAAGACTTTACGCGCTAAATGGGCGATGCGAATGCGAATAGAATTGAGTCACACGATCACATCATCAGTTGTTGCTTCATCTTAACTGGCCCAGCTATGTGGTGCGTGATGAAATATGGACGCATGGCATAGGACACGTAAAACTACATTCAGGGTTTTAGTTGCTCAAAGTGATGGAAATGCACCTAATTCTTCTTTCAATTTCTGCAATTGTAGAAAAGTTATCTTGGATGGAAACATGCACTATATGGCAAAATAAATAAATAAATAAGTGGACACGCCTTCAATTAGTAGATTTGGCTATTTCAGCCACATCCATTGCTGTTAGATGAAAATCCAGTATACAGCCATGCAGTCTCCATAGATAAACATTGGCAGTAGAATGGGTTGTACTGAAGAGCTCAGTGACATTCAACATGGCTCAGTCGCCACCTTTCCAACAAGTCAGTTGGTAAAATTTCTGCCTCGCTAGATCTGCTGTGGTCAACTGTAAGTCTGTTATTGTGAAGTGTAAATGTCTCAGAGCAATGACAGCTCAGCTGTGAAGCAGTAGGCCACACAACACCACAGAACGGGATCGCCGAGTGCTGCAGCGTAGCGCATAAAAATCATCTGTCCTCGGCTGCAAAACTCACTACCAACTTCCAAATTGCCTCTGGAAGCAACATCAGCACAAGAACTGCTCATCAGAACTTAATGAAACGGTTTTCCATGGCCGAGCAGCTGCACACAAGCCTAAGATCACCGTGCCCGTAACAGAGATAAGAACTACATGTTATAAACTTGTTGAAGTTTGGCAAAATATATTAGTTATTGTTCTTTATATATTGAGTTTCTCATGTACTCCCCATATTCAAACCTGGCATCTTTAACTTAGCACCTCCCAGTGGTGATGGTTGTGGTCACCTGCATTATGTAATAATGTCTCTGTCCCTTCGTCACACGATGGCGACAGAGTTGGGATGTTGTCCTATAGAGCTCACTCCAAATATGGCTAACAAAAGTGTTATAAATTTGATAAAAGTGCACTCCAGTTACAACAATCATTGTATAAATGTATGCACAATATTTTTCCATGCTATATATTTTTTCTGTTTCTTTTGTTAAACTTCACGAAACGTTCACTCAAGCTAATGAAGCGTGTGATGGCCGCCATTGTCCTCCGCTAGCTAACACTTGCTAGCTAACATTTGGTTACATTTCTTTATGAATAGGGCTGGTGTTGAGCTGACAGTCCATGACCACGACATCTATCTGTTCATTTTGATTTTGCCAGGTATGTTGTTTTGCTGAATATAAATTTTCTGTGAAGTACACGTAGTTAGATTAATTTCATATTAATACAAAACCGGTTCAGGGAATGCTATTATGTAAAATGTTTATATTAAGTAGTGAAATTTAACACTGTTGTAAACTACACGATCAAGTTTTATTTTGGTTGAACCAGTTGTTATTATTGTATTTTATTTTGTGTTTATTATGCATGTATATATCAGCAGTAGAAATCCCTTTGTCACATGATGGCGACATAGTTGGGCTGGAGTTGAGTTGACAATGCATGACCATAACATCTATCTGTTCATTTTGATTTTGCCAGAACTGAGTTGTGCCAAAAATAAATGGGCCTGCAGCAGCTACCCTGAATTCAGAGGACTCGTGTCGTTTCTACAAGGTATAGCCAGAAAAAAGGGGTTACATGCGCACAGCCGAGCGTTGGCTGGAGCAATGTAAAGCACATCACCATTGGACTCTTCTCTATCTGTCAGTCTGACAGAGCAATCTGGGTTTGGCGGATGCCAAGAGGACATTACCTGCCCAAATGTATAGTGCCAACTTTAAAGTTAGGTGGAGGAGGAATAATGTTCTGGGGCTGTTTTTCATGGTTTGGGCCCTTAGTTCCAGTGAAGGGACATCTTAATGCTACAGCATACCAAGACATTCTAGAGAATTGTGTGCTTCCAACAGTTTGGGGAAGGCCCTTTCCTGTTTCAGCATAACAGTGCCCCCTTGCACAAAAGCGAGGTCCATAAGGATGATTTGCCGAGTTTGGTGTTAAAGAACTTGACTGGTCTGCACAGATCCCTGACCTCAACCCCATCCAACACCTTTGGGATGGATTGGGAGGTCAAATGTGAGCCAGGCCTTCTCCCCAACATCAGTGCCCAACCTCACTAATGCTCTTGTGGCTGAATGGGAGTGAATCCGCACAGCCCTGTTTCAAAATCTTGTGGAAAGTCTTCCCAGAAGAGTGGAGGCTGTTAAAGCAGCAAAGGGGGACCAACTCCATGTAAATGCCCCTGATTTTGGAACGAAATGTGTACATATGCATGTGATGTTCAGGCATCCACATACTTTTGGCCATGTAGTGAGGTTCAGAAAAAACTGATATCTGAATTTGGATTTCTGGATGCAAAGAGGCAAAGTCGAGCAGTACTTCAATAAGCATACAGTCAAAGCTGGGACCACTACAAAGAATATATCTGTTCCCGGAAATGACGAAATCAAACCAAAACCACGAGAGCAGCACGCTGTATACCCCACAATATGTGACATATTTGAAGAATATCTCTTCAGTGACAGCGGGTCTCCCCCTGGCTGAGAAGACCCTTTAAAAGACCAATCTGTGTTTTTCCTCGCTAACGCCACAAGCCCAACATTAATCAGGCTGGATAAGCTCCACCATTGACACAGACTGTCTGTGAGGAATAAGTCGACTAATCTCTGCCAGTTTACAGGCTGCGAACCGGCATAAGTGCAAACATGGGATAACTGCAAGGAAAATTTGAGTAAATAAGGATTTTGACTCAACAGCTAACCTGGTAAAGTGAAAGCCCTGCCAGGGACCACTTTCCTTTTTAAAAGAATTAATTGACTCGCTCATTAAACAAAAGGAAAATGAGTCAAGTTTTGGAGTGAACCTAAAATAAAACCTTGCCGCTTGCTCAGTGGCTGGCACGCCCCTGACACATGGTGGTGTATGGTGACATAAAGAAAACCTTTTACTGTTATATTTTTGGTGTACAGACCACTCCAATGCCATGTTTTGTTTTGTTTTCAATCTGCCCAAATGCCAATGCTTTTGCAACTGATGTAAGGGTTGATAGCAGGAAGATGTGTCTTTTAATGAAGCTGGTTTCAGCAGTAGAAAGGCCTCTATTAATGTAAAGCAGACTGGTAGATTTATTGTCTCAATTTCATATGCACACATGGCTATGATGCAAATATTGTGTATCTTTCTACTATACCACTTCCTACACTCGTTTCCTGTTGCTAATTACTGACTCTCTTGTAAGTCGCTTTGGATAAAAGCATCTCCCAAATGACTAAATGTACATGGTAAGCAGATGGAGAAACACAGAGAAATCAAAAAAGACATCCCAATCTGTCACATCAGAATTGACTCTCCAACCACAAGGCCAGGAGATGAATGCCGAGCATCGCAGTTTTGTTGTGGAATCAGAGTTTCAATTAAAGTGGAGATGGTGGACTCTATCTGGTTAGAATAAGATCATTTGTAACACTTAAGATAGCAGCACTGACATTGTGAGACCATGTAATATTATGCGATCATCAAAACTTGCCAATCATGGGCGTCCGGGTGGCGTGGCGGTCTATTCTGTTGCCTACCAACATGGGGATCACCGGTTCGAATCCCCGTGTTACCTCCGGCTTGGTTGGGCTTCCCTACAGTCAGAGTTGGCCGTGTATGAGGGTGGGAAGCCGGATGTGGGTATGTGTCCTGGTTGCTGCACTAGCGCCTCCTCTCGTCGGTCGGGGCGCCTGTTCGGGGGGGGGAATAGTGTGATCCTCCCACGCGCTATGTCCCCCTGGTGAAACTCCTCACTGTCAGGTGAAAAGAAGCGGCTGTTGACTCCACATGTATCGGAGGAGGCATGTGGTAGTCTGCAGCCCTCCCCGGATCAGCAGAGGTGGTGGAGCAGCTCGGAAGAGTGGGGTAATTGGCCGGATACAATCGGGGAGAAAAAGTGGGGGAAAAAAAATCAAAATTAAAAAAAAAAATTGCCAATCACCACACCTTTATCTGTAAACATTAAAGAAAATCTGCCATTCACATGTTCAGATTTACATAACACAGTTCTGGTATTTATTTTCTGGCTAGACGCATGGATCACATGATGTTAACAGTTGATACCACAACAATGACCAGTGTATAGTGCTGTTAGCCAGAATTGAATTGAATGTCATAATTTCAAATATTCCTGAGGCGATGAATAATGCATGCATATAAGCACAGGTGAAGTGGTAATACGACCTTTTCTGTGAAAATGGCATCCTTTGGAAAAACTCCACTCCGTGTGGCGTGCAGGTTATCCGTGTTCCTAAATATGAAATGATCATGACAACTTCCCATCGTCCCCCTGTTGCCTGGTATCATTTACAAGGCGGCTCCCTATTGAAAGAGCTTCTCGAGAGACTTTGGCAGAGCATATTTCTGGACATAGAAATATGAACAGCACTTCACTAACCAGTGTGTGTGCAAAGCGCACTGTTGGATATTTAGTGTAAACAAACTTCATTCAAACATCTTGGTAGTGATTATTTCTTAACCTTCAGCGTGAGTGCAAAATACCACTTTGTATGAGTATTGTAACGACCATCATCAATGACTAGACTCGCTAGCCCTTGGCCAACGGGTTGGACCCTTTAGTCGACTGGTTAGCGCAGTCGCCCGTGATGCGGGTGACCCGGGTTCGCGTCCCGGCTGCGGCGGTTCCCAGCTGCCCCCCCGAATTCGCTAAATTGGTGTCAGAAGTGGGATGGTGAGACCGTGAGGCCATCAGAAGCATGTGCGCCCAGAGGCGTGGGGGAGCTGAGATGCTTAGGCGCGGGGAAGCACATCCCGAAGGAGGGGGGTAGTGTAATGACCACGGATGACTAGACTCTCTAGCCCTTGGCTAACAGGTCAGGCCCTTTAGTTGACTGGTTAGCGCAGTCGACCCGGGTTCGTATCCCGGCGATGGTGGTTCCCGGCTGCCCCCCGAATTCGCTACAGTATAATATTGGGGCGAGCTATGCCGGGAACAAATTCATGACCAGAGACAGACTTCCTTTTTAATGCCAAACCTGTGTCCTATACACCGTGCAACCGACAGGAGTGGCTTTTATTTTTAGCAACACTTAGCATGTACAGAGAATCAGAATCACAATGACACCCCCCCCACCCCCCGAGGTCACACCAGGTGAAGTTGGTCTAAGTCACGGTCCTACAGTCAGTCAGTCAGTCAGTCAGTAAACGGTCTTCTACTTAATCCGAGTCGAACCTCCAAACAAACAACACATCCCAACATGAACAGAACATTTGAACATGTACAAAATACAACATCATTCATAACAATACCTCGCTCCCATAATCCTTTGTACATAACAATGCGTAATACTGCAGCCCATCCCCCAGGGTCACTACAATATAAATGTCTCTCATGACTATTTTGTACTTTCTTCTACTCTCATAGCAGCAGAGACCGGTGAAGGTACTCTTGGGTGTGCTTTTTCATGATGGTTGTCGGAATTTGATGGTTGTCCTCTGTTTGCCACTGTCAGGAAACAAAAAAAAAAACACGGATATTAGCAGGTTTAACGTGATATCCTGAAGATGTTTTTGTGCTTTTTGCATGTACGTGTGAGAAGGAGCGAGAGAGAGAAGGGAGGGAGGTTTTCTCATGGGATAAATCATTTTTTCACCCACAGGAACAACCACCGGATTCAGCGGATCAGCGATCTGACCTACATCTGACCCCTTTTCTGAGTCGGCCCAAACCGGTGGCCCCATACTCTGCCATTAACAATGATCACAGGTTCCGGTGGCCACTTCCCTTCCCTAAAGCCTCCCTCTCTCTTCTCTTTCCTTCGCTCTCTGTCCCTCTCCATGGCATAGACAGCAGCATGCAAGAAGATTATAGTGGAAAGGTACAGCCCAGTGGTTGATACTCAAACAGTTTAGAAACCACTTGAATTAGCGATAAATCCTTCTGGACCGGCCTTCGAGCAGATGTGACAAGTTGAATTATTCCCCTCCTTTACCAGGAAGCTCCACGGCGAGCTCCAAAACATATGGTGCCTCTCGCCTCCATCCCGAGCTATAAATGTTATTGGAGGACAGACGTTTCCCCAAGAGCGTCTGGATTGTGGAACGCCAGCCAAGAGGCGTTGGTCGCCTCCATCTTTTGATACAGGGGTGCCAGTACACAGCTTCACTTCACTGAAGACAGAGGGGAAAAATGAAAAGAAAAAAAGGAAAAGGCACCAGACAAGTGTGATCAAAAAGTTAATGTATAATTTAATTACTGGAAGTGGAGGCCTGTCACGGGTTGTCAGAGAGGCGGAGAGATCATAGTTAGCTTACTCCACCAGTTTATCTTTCCTGACTGCAGCTGTCATTCATCTTGGAAAGTTAGGACTCAATCCCCCCCAAATCCGCTTAAAATGTGTATAAATATGGCACATACTTAAATCCCGTGAGGCAGAAATAGGGACTCTATCTCAGATTCTAGTAATAGCCTTAAATCATCATGCCATTTGTATCAGAGATAAAGGCTGTGTGCCGGAGATCGGTGTTGTGTGATAGAGTTAGCAATGTAATTGATTTGGGTAGTCTTTTGGTAGCATAGTTTATGAAACGGTAATGAAAAACTGATCTCAAATGGAGCAAGTTAGATCGAAGAGCGACTTGAGAGTGTAAGTCCAGCCTTGCATGTGGATCAAATTAAAGCTCCCTTCTCCTTCTCTTCGGTCCTCATTTCAGTGGGAAAGATGGGCAAGAGAGAAAAGTGAAAATGCCACAATAGCATTCGCTATGTATAGTAGTCTGCCACATTGGCTATTGTATACACTTACTGAGAGAGAAAAAATATATGATTTGAAGAAGAGCTCTACCTGAAAACTCAAACTTGGATTGCCATGATGATGGATATAGAATGGAGGCGCCTCTGTTCTACTGTTCTGTTTTGACTGAAGCTGGATATAAGCTAAAAGTGGAAATTGTGGAAGATGGGGCAAAAAAAAGTACATTGCATTTCTGCATGGACATTCCAAAAGCACAATACGTTTCAATAGATTTAGGGTCCCTACCTAATTCTGATGACTTGCACTGAGTGGGGTCAATACATAATCCGGACAGTAGACGCTGGTAGCTAGTCTCAAGTAGGCCTCCAAATGATCATCAGTCATAGTGGAATGTATTTGGACTTAATAATCTTCATGTGGGAAAATTATGGGGCAGTACAGTGATTAACACGGTCGCCTCACAGCGAGAAGGTCCTGGGTTCGAGCCCCGGGGTAGTCCAACCTTGGGGGTTGTCCTCTGTGTGAAGATTGCATATTCAATTCAATTTATTGTCATTAAAACAATGTGCAGGCACATGTTAAAAATGAAATAATAATGTTCTCCCCGTGTCTGCATGGGTTTCCTCCGGGTGCTCCGGTTTCCTCCCACTGTCCAAAGACATGCAGGTCAGATGAATCGGCCGTACTAAATTGTCCCTAGATGTGAATGTGTTGGCCCTGTGATGGACTGGACTGGTGGCCTGTCCAGGGTGTCTCCCCGCGTGCCGCCCAATGGCTGCTGGGATAGGCTCCAGCATCCCCGCGAGCCTGAGAGCAGGATAAGTGGTTTGGATAATGGATGGATGGATGGACTTTTATGACACACCTACAGGACTTTTTCTACAATATGCTGCCTCTTCATTTACTCCTGATGAAGACAAAAGCCATGTCTCATGCTGAGACGTTTCCCTCTGTGCTATTCAAAGCTGCAGGACAATGACAGTCCAAACTGCTGAATTTTTGCACTTTTGTGCTATACCAATATGGAACCACTATAGAAAATCACCACTATAGAAAATGATCGTCATTTTGACTCAGACCATTTCAATAATTATTCTGTTGTCATGCTGAAGCTTTCATAAATTGCGAAAATTACACAATTGGCATTTTACGTGACGTGTTACTGTGATAAGATAAAGACATTCTCGACAAGTTCTGATTTAGAACCTCATAAAATGAGCAATGCCGCTCATGTCCAACGTTAGCATCTCTGTCCGAACATCTGCAGACCTCATTACTCCAAAAGTGATGAATATTTTCATATTGTCTTCTCATGTTGTTCTCTGTTGACTGATCAAGTTTCATCATGCATGAGTTGACAATGGAAGAAAATCTTCTGAAAGCCAAAGAGAAAAGACATATTTTCAAAACCTCTTTAAAACCTTGTGTTTAGTTAAAAAATGAGTTAGACGGTTTTTTCATTCCTTTGCAAAATTGTGACTTGGTTTTCAGCCAACAGGAGTGGTTTGGTGTTTCTGTAGAGTGTGTGTGTGTGTGTGTGTGCCAAATGTAAATTGTGTATCTCTAGTTTTGAAGTCTTCCCATTCTGCTGTAAAATACTGAAGTGGGTGGGAATACATTTACCTCCATTTGTTTGCCTTTAGTTCATATTTTCTTTCTTTACCCCCTCTAAAATTATAGTTATAATGTCACGATGTCTCCCACTTCAGTCAGTTCATAACCTCAGTCATTGTCTCCCATAGCCTCCATCATTACATTACATTACATTACATTACATTACATTACATTACAGTCATTTAGTCGACACTTTTATCATGTCTGTGAATGTTCTCATTTATCCAGGTCATGGTTATCCAAAGGAGATGAAGTCCAGTTGCACTTGATTCAACTCCTTTGGACACTTTTATCCAAAGCAACTACAATACGTTCATTTAATGTTGGAAATCAGGAGAACTACTTGTCATCAGAGGTCATAAGTGCATCTAAACAAGCATCTAAGAGCAAAACCAGTGCTAAAGTAAAAGCACAAGAAATAGATTTTTTTTAATTTTTTTAATGAGTGAATACAATACGTGCTAAGAACAAGTATCAGGGTAGTAGTTTGTGAAGAGGTGAGTTTTCAACCTGTGTCGAAAGATGGGCAGCAACTCTGCTGTCTTGACATCAGTGGGGAGTTCATGCCACCCCTGTGGGGCCGGGACAGAAAAGAGCCGTGACCGGGTCAATCGGCAGCAGGGGCCTCTGAGCGATGGGGCAACCAGGCGTCCCGTGGCAGCAGATCGAAGTGCTCGGGCGAGGGTGTAGGGCTTGACCATGGCCTGGAGATAGGAAGGAGCTGTTCCTTTCACTGCCCTGTAGGCTAGCACCAGAGTCTTAAACTGGATGCGAACAGCTACTGGGAGCCAGCGTAGGGACATGAGAAGGGGAGTTGTGTGGGAGAACTTAGGACGGCTGTAGCTTTCTGAACAAGCTCCAGAGGTCTGATGGCCGACGCCGGGGCGCCAGCAAGGATGGAGTTACCGTAGTCCAGCCAGGAGATGACCAGAGCCTGGATGAGCACCTGTGCCATCTCGTCACTGAGGAATGGGCGAATCCTCCTGATGTTATAGAGGAGAAATCTGCAGGAGCGAGCAACTGATGCAGGGTTTGCAGCAAACGACAGTTGGTTGTCCAGAATCACACACAGATTCCTCGCAGTCCGAGTTGGCGTCACCACGGTGTTGTCAATGGTGATGGCCAGGTCTCGGTGTGGGCAACCTTTCCCCGGGAGGAACATCAGCTCTCTCTTGTCCAGATTGAGCTTCAGGTGGTGTGTCGCCATCCACTCCGAGATGTCAGTCAAGCACGCAGCAATGCGTGTCTCTACTTGTGTGTCAGAGGGAGGAAAGGATAAGATCAGCTGGGTGTCATCAGCATAACAATGGTAAGAGAGGTCATGCGAGTGAATAACAGAAGCCAGGGCTGTCGTGTACAGGGAGAAAAGTCACAGTCAGTCCGATCTTCACAGTTTTTGAGTATTTGCCTGTTTTCTGGGGCGGCGCAGTGGTTAGTGTGGTCATCTCACAGCAAGAAGGTCCTAGGTTCGAGCCCCGGGGTAGTCCAACATTGGGGGTCATCCCAGGTCGTCCTCTGTGTGGAGTTTGCATGTTCTCCCCGTATCTGTGTGGGTTTCCTCCGGATGCTCCTGTTTCCTCCCACAGTCCAAAGACATGTAGGTCAAGTGAATCGGCCGTATTAAATTGTCCCTAGGTGTGAATGAGTGTGTGTGTGATGGCCTGGCGGCCTGTCCAGGGTGTTTCCCCGCCTGCTGCCCAATGACTGCTGGGATAGGCTCCAGCATCCCTGCGACCCTGAGTAGGATAAGCGGTTTGGATAATGAATGGATGCCTGTTCTCTTGCCTGCCCTCGTCGGATCCGTTTGCCTGTTTGGACTGAAAACCCGGTAACTAGAACTTGTGGTTTGGACCTGTTTTTGCTTGTCTGCTTGTCTTTTGTATATCTGGTCGCTTGTTCCGGACTGATTTCCTCGTGTATTGACCCCTGCCTGTTTTTGATCATTAAACTGAGTGTTACTGTAACCTCCCTGTCTGTGAGTCGTGTGCTTGGGTTCTCACCTGTCACTTTCCCAAGGAAATGTTACATACAATCTTGCCAAACATGAACTCAGCCACCTCAGATTCATGCGGATAGGCTGCTGGCATAAATTTGTTGACGACACCTGGGTTAAAATTAGATTTTAGGATGTACCACATTTCATCGACCACATTAACTCCGGACAACCACATCAAGTTCTCCAGTGAGGATGTGAAAAATGGCAGGTTCCTTGACGATGAGAATGCAATTGGTGATGGGGGATGTTTGATTGTTGTTGTTTACCGTAAACCCACACATACTGATCAGTACTTAAGATTTGACTCTCATCGTCCCCTGGATCACAAACTAGGAGTCATCAGGATGCTGTGCCACCGAGCTGACAATGTCCCCACCAACACAGCGGCCGGGGAAGTGGAGAAATCCCATATTAAACAGGCCCTGGGTAAGTGTAGTTATCCTAACTGGGCGTTTGTCAAAGACAGGAAGACGCCCAAACAGCGCACCAGTCAATCGAATAGAGGAGAACAGTGTCTAAGCAAAAACCAGTGTTAATTCCATAGGTGGCATGAGTGTCATGTATTTTCCAAACAACTCGTCTCGGTTGCTTTCAAACCCCAAAATAACACCCCAAGGATCGGGTCTCCTGGCACAAACAGAGCAATATAGTGTACACTGTTAAGTGCCAGGATGACTGCTGTGAATTGTACATTGGGGAAACCAAACAGACACTGGTGAAGCGACTGTCACAACACAGAAGCTACCTCATCAGGCTAGTACTCTGCAGTCTACATCCCATCTACAGGCCAGTGGCCAGTCTTTCAAGGATGAGGATAATGATGTATTACATTCATATAGCGCTTTATCTAGACACCCAAAGCGCTTCACATTGAATGGAGGAAACTCACCTCCACGACTACCAATGTGTAGCACCCACTTGGGTGATGCACGGCAGCCATTTTGCACCAGAACGCTCACCAGACTTTAGCTTGAAGTGGAGATGGAGGAATCATTGAGCCAATTACACGGGGGCTGATTAGTTGGCCAGATGGAGAGCCAGGTTGGGAAGTTTGCTAGGACACCCCCAACCCCCCTACTCTTGGCGATAAGTGCCATGGGATCTCTAATGACCACAGTGAGTCAGGACCTCAGTTTAACATCTCATCCGAAGGACGGCATCTCCTGTCCTTTTCACTGCACTGGGGCATTGGGCTTTTTTCTTTTTCTTTTTTAAATTAGGGACAGAGGGAAAACTGGCCCACCACCACCACTTCAAGCAGCAACTCAGTTTTCCCAGGACGTCCCCCATCCTCCAAGCACTAGCCAAGCCCATACCTGCTTAGCTTCCATCATTCAGCAGAGCCACAGTACATGTTGGTATGACTGCTGGTACATCCTTGATGAGGAGGGATGCCGGTTTGAATGGAGAGTCAAAGAGGCCATCCATGTGAAGAGGGAACAACTGTTGCCAACTTACAATGCTCTAATTGCAAGTATTCCCTAATCCTCTGTGAATAGTACAAATGGCAATTGTAACTAATTAATGGTCACAGCAATTTGCATATGAAATCGATCGTTGGTTTTGGTCTATGCACCTGTGCTGTTTATAAGGTTAGGGATACTTTCGAAGTCACTTAGATGAGTGATGAAACATTTCTCCAACTAAACGCTGTGTCCAGATTTTATAGATTTTATTCCACATTTAGCTCCCTGGGGTATTATTTATTGTTTATTTGTTTGTTTGCATGTTACTGTGTTTTGTGTTCACAAGCTTCCGCAAACAAATTGCCCCTAGCGGGATTAATAAAGTTGTTTGTAGCTGTAGATGAACTGGTAACCCAGCCACTGAGGATGCACAAGCCAGTGCATCCTTAGTGCCGGTCCCAAGCCCGGACAAATGGGGAGGGTTGCGTCAGGAAGGGCATCTGGCGTAAAATCTTTGCCAAATCAAATATGCGGATCATAAATAAGACTTACATACCGGATCGGTCGAGGCCCAGGTTACCAACGACCGCCACCGGTACTGTTAACCAGCAGGGTGTCGGTGGAAACTATGCTACTGTTGGGCGAAGGAGAAGGAGAGGGGGAAAGCATGTCCAGAGGCTGCTAGAGAGGAGGAAGGGTAGGCATGTGGAGGTGAGAGTTGGAACTTTGAATGTTGGCACTATGACTGGTAAAGGGAGAGAGCTGGCTGACATGATGGAAAGAAGAAAGGTAGGCATACTGTGTGTGCAAGAGACCAGGTGGAAGGGGAGTAAGGCCAGGAGTATCAGAGGTGGGTTCAAACTCTTCTACCATGGTGTGAATGGGAGGAGTAATGGGGTAGGGGTAATTCTGAAGGAAGAGTATGTCAAGAGCGTGCTGGAGGTGAAGAGAGTGTCAGACAGAGTGATGAGTATGAAGCTGGAAATTGAAGGTTTATTGCTGAACGTTATCAGCGCATATGCCCCGCAAGTTGGGTGTGAGATGGATGAAAAAGAAGAATTCTGGAGTGAGTTGGACGACATGGTGGAGAGGGTACCCAAGGAGGAGAGAGTGGTGATTGGAGTCGACTTCAATGGACATGTTGGTGAAGGGAACAGAGGTGATGAGGAGGTGATGGGAAGGTATGGAGTCAAGGAGAGAAATGTGGAAGGACAGATGGTGGTGGATTTTGCGAAAAGGATGGAAATGGCTGTGGTGAATACATATTTCAAGAAGAGGGAGGAACACAGGGTGACGTACAAGAGTGGAGGAAAGTGCACACAGGTGGACTATATCTTATGTAGAAGGCGCCATCTAAAAGGGATTGGAGACTGCAAGGTGGTGACAGGGGAGAACGTAGCTAGGCAGCATCGGATGGTGGTCTGTAGGAGGACTTTGGAGACCAAGAAGAGGAAGCGAGTGAAGACACAGCCGAAGATCAAATGGTGGAAGTTGAAGAAGGAAGACTGTTGTGTGGAGTTCAGGCAGGAGTTAAGACAGGCACTGGGTGGTAGTGAAGAGTTGCCAGATGGCTGGACAACCACTGCAGAAATAGTGAGGGAGACAGCTAGGAAGGTACTTGGTGTGTCATCAGGACAGAGGAAGGAAGACAAGGAGACTTGGTGGTGGAATGAGGAAGTACAGCAAATTATACAGAGGAAAAGGTTGGCAAAGAAGAAGTGGGATAGTAAGAGAGATGACGAAAGTAGACAGGAGTACAAGGAGATGCAGCGTAAAGCAAAGAGAGAGGTGGCAAAGGCAAAGGAAAAGGCGTATGGTGAGTTGTATGACAGATTAGACACTAAGGAAGGAGAAAAGGACTTGTACCGATTGGCTAGACAGAGGGACCAAGCTGCAAAGGATGTGCAGCAAGTTAGGGCGATCAAGGATAGAGATGGAAATGTGTTGACAAGCGAGGAGAGTGTGCTAAGAAGGTGGAAGGAATACTTTGAGGGGCTGATGAATGAAGAAAATGAGAGAGAGAGAAGGTTGGATGATGTAGGGATAGTGAATTAGGAAGTTCAGCGGATTAGCAAGGAGGAAGTGAGGGCAGCTATGAAGAGGATGAAGAGTGGAAAGGCAGTTGGTCCTGATGACATACCTGTGGAGGCATGGAGATGTTTAGGAGAGATGGCAGTGGAGTTTTTAACTAGATTGTTTAACACAATCCTGGAAAGTGAGAGGATGCCTGAGGAGTGGAGAAGAAGCATACTGGTACCGATTTTCAAGAACAAGGGCGATGTGCAGAACTGTAACTACAGAGGTATAAAGTTGATCAGCCACAGCATGAAGATTTGGGAAAGAGTAATAGAAGCTAGGTTAAGAGGAGAGGTGATGATCAGCGAGCAGCAGTATGGTTTCATGCCACGAAAGAGCACCACAGATGCGATGTTTGCTTTGAGAATGTTGATTGAGAAGTATAGAGAAGGCCAGAAAGAGTTGCATTGTGTCTTTGTAGATTTAGAGAAAGCTTATGACAGAGTGCCGAGAGAGGAGGTGTGGTATTGTATGAGGAAGTCAGGAGTTGCAGAGAAGTATGTAGGAGTGGTGCAGGATACGTATGAGGGAAGTGTGACAATGGTGAGGTGTGCGGTTGGAATGACAGATGGGTTCAAGGTGGAGGTGGGATTACATCAAGGATCGGCTCTGAGCCCTTTCTTGTTTGCAATGGTGATGGACAGGTTGACGGACAAGATCAGGCAGGAGTCTCCATGGACGATGATGTTCGCGGATGACATTGTGATCTGTAGCGAGAGTAGGGTGCAGGTTGAGGAGAGCCTGGAGAGGTGGAGGTATGCACTGGAGAGAAGAGGAATGAAAGTCAGTAGGAGCAAGACGGAATACTTATGCGTGAATGAGAGAGAGGACAGTGGAATGGTCAGGATGCAAGGAGTGGAGGTGACAAAGGCATTCGAGTTTAAATACTTGGGGTCAACTGTCCAAAGTAACGGGGAGTGCAGTAGAGAGGTGAAAAAGAGAGTGCAGGCAGGTTGGAGTGGGTGGAGAAGTGTGTCAGGAGTGATTTGCGACAGAAGGGTATCAGCAAGAGTTAAAGGGAAAGTTTACGAGATGGTTGTGAGACCAGCTATGTTATTTGGTTTGGAGACAGTGGCACTGACGAAAAGACAGGAGGCGGAGCTGGAGGTGGCAGAGTTGAAGATGCTAAGATTTTCACTGGGAGTAACGAAGAAGGACAAGATTAGGAACGATTATATTAGAGGGACCGCTCAGGTTGGACGGTTTGGAGACAAAGCAAGAGAGGCAAGATTGAGATGGCTTGGACATGTGTGGAGGAGAGATGCTGAGTATATTGGGAGAAGGATGCTGAATATGGAGCTGCCAGGGAAGAGGAGAAGAGGAAGGCCAAAGAGGAGGTTTAGATGTGGTGAGGGAGGACGTGCAGGTGGCTGGTATGACAGAGGAGGATGCAGAGGTCAGGAAGAGATGGAAACGGATGATGTGCTGTGGCGACCCCTAACGGGAGCAGCCGAAAGTAGTAGTAGTAGCTGTAGATGAACTGGTATTTCCTTACCTAGATTATTGAGCATGCATCAAGACAGTATACCTACCTTCCTGCTCTCCACCATATCAGCCAGTTCTCTCCCTGTATCAGTCACACTGCCAGCAGTCAAAGTTCTGACTCTCGCCTCCACACTCCTACCCTTCCTCCTCTCCCACTGCTTCTGGACATGCCTTCGTCTTTGCCGAACAATAGCATAGTTTCCACCAGCACCCTCCTGGCCAACAATACTGGTGGTGGTTGTTGGTAACCTGGGCCTTGATCCATCAGGTGTGGAGATCTGATTCATGACTTGGATTTGGGAAAGGTTTCACGGCGGATGCCCTTCCTGACACAACCCTCCCCATTTATCCGGCACTAAGAATGCACTGGCTTTTGCATCTCCAGTGGCTGGGTTTTTTGCATGTCAGCCTGTCCCTTATATATATCGTTGCCTGTTCGGACTGTTTTTCCCTGTGTATTGACCCCTGGCTGTTATTTGCCTGGTATTTCCTGTTATTTTGTTTTTATATTCTTATAAGGAAATATGGTGCATGAGAAGAGAAAACTGTCAGTTTTACAATGAGAGTCACATTTAAAACATAGCTACAGCTACTGCTACTACTACTACTACTTTTGGCTGCTCCCGTTAGGGGTCGCCACAGCGAATCATCCATTTCCATCTCTTCCTGTCCTCTGCATCCTCCTCTGTCACACCAGCCACCTGCATGTCCTCTCTCACCACATCCATAAACCTCCTCTTTGGCCTTCTTCTTTTCCTCTTTCCTGGCAGCTGCATATTCAACATCCTTCTCCCAATATACCCAGCATCTCTCCTCCACACATGTCCAAGCTATCTCAATCTTGCCTCTCTTACTTTGTCTCCAAACTGTCCAATCTGAGCAGTCCCTCTAAATCCTGTCGTTCTTCATCACTCACAATGAAAATCTTAGCATCATCAACACTGCCAACTCCAGCTCTGCCTCCTGTCTTTTCGCCAGTTCAACTGTCTCCAAACCATATAACATAGTTGGTTTCACAACCACCTTGTAAACCTTCCCTTTAACTCTTGCTGGTACCCTTCTGTTGCAAATCACTCCTGACACTCTTCTCCACCCACCCCACCCTGCCTGCACTCTCTTCTTCACCTCTCTTCTGCACTCCCCGTTACCTTGGACAGTTGACCCCAAGTATTTAAACTCATACGCCTTCGTCACCTCTACTCCTTGCATCCTTAACATTTCACTGTCCTCCCTCTCATTCACACATATGTACTCCATCTTGCTCCTCCTGACTTTCATTCCTCTTCTCTCCAGTTCATACCTCCACCTCTCCAGGCTCTCCTCAACCTGCACGCTACTCTCGCTACAGATCACAATGTCATCCACAAACATCATAGTCCACGAACTCCTGCCTGATCTTGTCTATCAACTGTCCATCACCACTGCAAACAAGAAAGGGCTCAGAGCCGATCCTTGATGTAATCCCACCACCACCTTGAACCCATCTGTCACTCCATTTAAAACATAGCTACATAATAGTATAATCAAAGCACTGTACATCTCAATGGAGCTGGAAAAAAGCCATATTTTCTTAACAGTGTTTTTATACTAAGCAAAATTCAAACACACAGAACAAAACAAAGTATAAAATAGAGAGAAGGATAAATTAATTAATAACCAGAGGAAAAAGGAAAGGAGAGAGATTATGTCAGAGGACAGAGATTGAAGAGAGTTGAAGAATATCAAAAAGATTGCCAGAACTTATCAAAATTCACTCCCCCTAAGTGTAATCTTCTCTAGCTTTAGATATGACATGATATCACTGATCCACTGAGTGCTGGAGGGAGCTTTAGTTGACTTCCAGTCAAGAAGAAGATGGCATCTTGCCAGTCAAGGTCAAGATATATTTTATTAATCCCCATGGGGAAATTCAGCCTCTGCAATTAACCCATCCTAGCCGTTTAGCTAGGTGCAGTGGGCAGCCGCCGTGCAGTGACTGGGGACCAACTCCAGCTCTTCTTGCAATGCCTTGGTCAGGGGCACAGGCAGGAGTATTAACCCTAACATACATATCTGTCATGGGGGTGGGAAAACTGGAGCACCTGGAGGAAACCCAAGCAGACATGGCAAGAACATGCAAACTACACATAGAAAGGACCTGGGACAGCCTGGGGTTCGAACCCAGGACCTTCTTGCTGTGAGGCAATAGTGCTAACCATTGGAAGTGAAAGATGGAATATGTAATTGCTTGTAGGTATATTGGTTGTAGTCTTCTGGAAACCCAAATATATGGCAATATGGGGAGAACATTTATAGTTATCAAAAGTATTTTTGACATCGTATCAAAGTAGCTTTGACAAAAGCAGGATATTAATGGACAAGAATAGAACACATGGATCAGATTGAAGGATGAAGCATGACATTTGTCACAGCTATCAGTAATATTTGGATAAATTTGTGACAATCTATCTTTAGAAAACGGAATCCTAAACAATACCTTGAGCTGTATGTGAGATGAGCACAAATTGAGCTTGTGGTAATTTTGTTAAGAGAAACGTTCCAACAGTTATTCTCCAGGTTCAACCCCAGTTCACGCTCACAGGCAGCCTTGACTTTGGTAGCTGGTGAACTGTTATAGAACAGGAGTTTGTTGTAAACCTCTGACATGAGTGACTTTTGAAGGGTATCAGAGATGAGAAACTTATACCAATTGAGTCAGAGGTGAGGAGGGAAAAGTTGGAAACAAAAATTTAATGCAGTGTCTAATTTGAAAATGTCAAAAGATATGAGGGTGAGAAACGAAATTCGCTTGATAGATCTATAAAGCTATGAAAAATTCCATCCTTATACTTATACAAGTCTTAGAAATTTCAGACCTTTATCATGCCATACAGAAAAGGTGGAGTCTGTAAATGTGTATTGAAATCAATTATTCCTCAGTAAGGGAGGTGAGGTGCTGAAATAAACCTGAAATGCCACCTGAATTGGTACCGGATTTTGAGAGTAGATCTTACCACTTAGTTATTTGAAAAGCCAGAGGCGTTGCTTGGAATAGAAGAGAGAAGAAAAGCTATTAGGGAAGATGAAACGCAACTTACACCATGGCAAATCCATTGATTTAAACTAAAATGGAATTTTGTGGATGTGTGCCGCCCAACAATACAGTAGGAAATTTGGCAGAGATAGTCCACCATTGAATTAGCAATTGTCCATACCAATTGAGAAGTACATCATGAACATTATATAACTTTTCTCAGTTCTCTTACTTGCTCAGTTTTTAATGAATGCCCCGGCATCTTCTGTTTTTTTTTAAACTCCTTCTTGGCTGGTTATGCGTAACATGGAGGGTTGCCGGGTATTGCAAGCCAAATAATGTCCCCGGTATCTCAGGGAGCTGGCGCAGGGTGGTAACATCTGTCGGCGGTGCAGCTCCACCCGGGCGGGAAGACGAGTCACTACGAGGCGGGGATGCGGCGTGCGGAGTAGGCCGCAGTGGTTGTGCAGTCCACGTGTTCCCAGTTTTGACTTTTTGAGGCATTTTGGTCAGTAAAAGGTTGAAGCTAAAGTATTGGGTAAAACTTACACCAACAAAAGTACAGTGCGTGTGCCTTGGGTAGGATTTTTTCCCCAAACATTATTGCTGGAGCCCCGGAAGTCCGCTACACCGGAAGTGCCCTGGTTTTGATCATTAAACAGAGTTTTACTGTAACCTCCCTGGGTGCGCTTGGGTTCTCACCTGTCAGCTTCCCCGGGAAACGTTACACGTAATTTATTGATAATGTTATTTGCTTGATTCATGTATTATTTTAGAAAAGACAGCTTAAAAATACAAAGATTTAGTATGAGCAAGAAAGCCTTTGACCATCTGTATTTTCTCTTCACAAAGCTTTCAGTGACAGGATGAAAAGTAGTCTTCATAAATCATTTGGACTCCTGTGCAAATTTATGTTTTTTTTTTACTTTTTGTAGAGACTTCCTTTTGTTCTCTTGGTTTTATAATAGTGAAAACACATTAAGCTTGCTTTCTAAATGTACTTTTAGCCCACAGAATTAAACTGGGTGGACTTTGCATCAGAACAGGTCATTTCTAGAGGGTATTTTCACAACAGGGGATAAACATGGATGTCTGACGTACAGGCAGAGCCACATTTTATGGTGTAATTTAGGTGAATTGGATAAACAGGTATAGATAATGGATGGATGGCTGGATGGATGGATAGATGTCAATTAACTTGTCCTTTCTCGTTGTTTGGGCTCAGCCATGAGACAATAGAATATAATAGAATAGAACATGCAACGGGGGCAGTCCTATGCTGTTCTATGCTGGTCAGCCTGCTGCATGCCCGTCACTCTCATCAGTAGCTCTGCGTTGTGTTCTAGTTGTGTGGGGCCCCAGGTGTTGTGGGGGGCCCTCAGTCTCTCATCATCATCATCATGATCAAGGAAGGAGCGGGGACACACAGGACTCTATTTGGCCCACCTTGCCATCTATTTTGGATTCAAACCCTTCGACAACCGTCCAGTCCTCCAGCGGGAGCGGTGTTTCTTACGGACGTGGGGGTCGAAGTTCAACCACTGCCCGGACTCCACTCGTGTGCGTTGGAAGGAGAAACCGTCCACGGGACTCCGATGTAAGAAAGGATAAACAAGTATTTTATCCCACAGCTTGCAGTATCTTCTTACAGGGATACTCAAGGTTACGTTCTCCTCAACCAGCAAAACTGTCCCACGGTAAAAAACACGTGTGGCTCGGCTCGATTGCTGCTTGAGACTCCTCCCCCAAAACAAAAATGGCCTCTCCCGCGTTCCGTCTTCCGTGTACCCATAAGACCTCTCTCTTAAAGCGACAGTACACGTATATGACGGTCGTTGTAAAACACATAAAAGTAAATAATGACATAAAATAAAATGTAGTAAACACAAATAACAGCACACAGACAGGATTTGGTGATATTTCATAATCAAACAAAATAAAATAAAAACATTAATTTTAACCTGGGTACAAACAGGATAGAATAGAAAATAACAGAATAGAATAGCCCAAGACCAAACTTTCTTGGAAGCGCTTACTGCAAAATATCCAACCCATTTGAGTATTATTGCCGTTCTGCTTTTTCAATTTTTGATTAAACTTAATTTTTAACTACACAAATTTGCATTTCCTGAAGAAAATATGTGAATGCTGCGTCTGCAGATGTTGCTTCTGGTGATTGATGTGTACAATGAATCAAAGTTTAAGATCAATGGTAATTGAATAATTCATTCAAGATATATGCTGGTGTTTTATTAATGGCCACAAGGTAGAGCTATTGGTGCCATGCTTCAATACGTCGTGCAAATGCTCATGGAGAAGCTGGGTACCTAGTTTTATCTTATTAAAGACGACAGAAATGTTGAAATGTTATTGTTACTGCCGTGCCCCCTGTTCATAGAATTGTATCAAATGCGACACACTTGTGCATTGTGGCTGTATGTAGAACATTTAAAACATTGGTTGCAATCAAATTTCGCATTGAAGACTTACAGCCCATTAAGTGCATCAAGCCACGCCTTTAAAATTGTGATGACCAATCGGCTCTGCGCATAACTGTCGAGTACTGACTTCCGGTTTCTACTGCAGCAGTCATACAAGTTTCCTGGTACTATTGTACCGCCAGGTATGATTACTTTAGCACGTATAGTATTTGCGATATTAATGAATATATGCACTCTCCCATAGACAGCCATTGGAAATATTGTTACCGTAAAATATTCACATCTCAATAACTAACAGATATAAAAAAAGAAAGGTAATAGCCCCCGTGACGCACATATGCTTTACATGTGAATATTGGAATGTGGTGTCTATCTGTGAGAATGTGAGTAGATGCGATTAAAAAAACGGTCAAAAATAATAATAATAAGAAATAAATAGAAACGATAACGTAAGTGTGAATCACACAATGATGAACGGCTGGCTTTTTTCGTGTGCGGCAAGGACACGTGGCGGCTGCCCGTGTAACTATTGTCTGATGGCAGGTATTTGTGAACGCGCCATGGGGACGATGAAACGAACGAAGAGGGAACAAAAATATTCAGTAATTGTGTAATTGTTTTCCACTGGCTCCTCTCGTCCAAGTCCGGGCCTGTTTTCATTTCCTGTCAATCAGCGCCGATATGAATAACGTGTAAATTGCTTCTTCCACTTCCCGGCGTCAAACCTCGGCGAACAAGACGGGGAATTTATCTCCAAAGCACTGTGGCCGGATTAAATTTCAAAATAATTGTTGGAAGTTGGAGGCTCAGAGGGGGACGGATACCCTATTTAAGGAAATTAGCATCGAGGCAGTGTTCCTTTTCAACTCAAGTGCCCCTGATAGACATAATCATTTTCAAATCTGGGGCATCCTGCTGACAGCCCCGCTGAGCAGGCCAACTCATCTTCAAGCATTTCATGTAGGCCACGAGGAGAGGAGGAGGCGGAGGAGGAGCAGGGCGCACGACGCCATTGTCTCCTGCTAATAATCAACAATGCGCCCCCCCCCATCCTCTCTCGGATTGAAGGGCGAGGTGTATTCTGCATCCTAATTTGTTGGGGTGGGTTTGTTATTAAGCCTCGTCCGCACAGAATTTGTGGGACCCTTTGACAAAGGCCCTCGCGCGTTTACGCGGGGCGGGTGTGAAGTCGGGGGGGGGGGGGGGGGCGAGCAAAACAGCCTGAGCCGCGGGAGGCGAGGATCCGCGAGGCGATCCCGGGGCGCGCAGCGGCGCCGTCCCGCATGAATGACGTAATCCTCAAAGCGTTTCGGAGCCGCCGGCCGGACGGTGCGCGTCCCCGCAGCTGTCTCGTGGCCCGGCGCGCGCAGTCAAACGTCCGGCGGAGCGATTTCCTCCAGACGGTTTCGGCTCAACTGTGGCCCGGCGATAACACCGCGACCCGTCCTGCAGGCGCACAGCCCCCTTTCCCCGGGGGGTTGGTGAAACACCTGTTTCCTTGATGAAAGTAAAGGTTTACACTGACGGGGCAGCTGGCCACCGGGAAGATGACTCCCTCTCTGAAACAACACAAACAAACAAAACAGATCTTCAAGAGCAGGGTGGAGCAACACGTCGCTGATGTTTCGGTTTGTTTTTTTCTTCTTCTGCCATCTTGAAGGAAAACTACACTTGAGAAAAGCTCCAGCACACCTTGGCAATGCCGGGCCTCCTTTTCAGTTCCAGGATGAAGGGAATCGGAGTGGGTTGAGTCTGTTTTACGTGTCGGGCACATGGAGGAACACATCAATAACCACCACACCCGCAGCCGGAGACCCCCGCCTCTGGGGGAGGTTATCATCCGCGCCGCATGGAGGACGGCGGGCTGCGCGCTGAAAGACCAGCGTGTGTTGAAAAAGATGCTGAAGACAAAAGGAAAAAGAAACCAAATAAAATAAACTGAAATTGTTTTTTAACCAATGAGGAGTTTCTTGCATGTGAACATGTGCTGGGCTGTCAGAAAGGGTCGTGCTGCATGGCGTCACGTGGCGTTGGGCCTTCCAATGGGAGTCGGGGTCAAGGCGCCGCATGGAAAACCGCGAAGTGCGTAAAGCCTCGTTATACTCGCTGTTGTCACATGAGGGAAACACAACTGTTGTCATGGTTTCAGTGACCCTCAAGGCACGGTAAAGTGGTGGAGTTGTACAGACAGGGGTGGCATTGTGTCGTCTGTCATCTGGAAACATGACGTCAGCAGCGGCCCCCCTCCCCCTCCCCCAAGCGGGCAGCGTGCCATCCAACCACACCCATCTGTCTGCGCTTCTGTCATGTTGGCTTTCTGGCTTCTGGGAGAATATACGTATTATATGTATATGTACACTGAAAACAAAATAAAGGGAAAGTAGAATCCAAACTAGTGTAGCTTTCTTTTTACTTTTTGAATTTTTATAGAGCAGTATGTAACTTGTGATGAGTCGTTGGGTCCTAGGTGTGAATTACTGGGGGGGCTCTTATAAACAGGGCTCTACAATGGAATTAAAGCACATCTTGAAATTTCAGTTCTTGATTATTTTGTTACATTACAGTCATTTTGTTGGAGATGATTTCTCATGATAAACAAGACCACTCAAATTACTTCCGTATACTGGTTGGGTGTGTAATGATCATTCTTAGATTTGGTAAGTAAAACATTAACTTCACTTATGAGGGGCCGTACAAGCCGTAATATATTCTGGCCCTCTCATATACATACATTCTCCTCTCATATACATACATTTTCCCTCTCACACACATACATAACAGCTTATGTGTGTGAGTGAAATGTATGTGTGTGAGAGTGATAATATATGTATATGAGAGGGCCAGGATATATTATGGCTTGTACGGCCCCTCATAATCACTTATCACTTTAATCGCTTCCTTTCTCTTTCTACTGACAAAAAAAATTATAAAAGGTAGAAATAAGTTTCTCTATTGTTCTCTTATTTTTTTAACTCATGGTGTCATCACACACTTTTTGCATACATCCAATCAGATCAAATCATCAAATTATTTAGCCCCGCCCACCCTTATCATCAACCTAGCTTGTACTTGTCACTCAAAGGAGGACTAGCCCATGCTCTCACAATGTTTGAAGACAGTTTAGAACAGTTATGGATAAAGGTATTAAAAAACATACTAGTCATTTAGGAATATTTGTTAAAAGTATGTTTTAACCTATATTAACAAAACATCCATCCATTTTCCGAACCGCTTATCCTGCTCTCAGGGTCGCTGGAGCCTATCCCAGCAGTCATTGGGCGGCAGGCAGGGAGACACCCTGGACAGGCCGCCAGACTGTCACAGGGTCCACACACACACACACACACACACACACACACACACACACACACACACACACACACACACACACATATTCATACCTAGGGACAATTCAGTACGGCCGAGTCACCTGACCTACATGTCTTTGGACTGTGGGAGGAAACCCACACAGACACGGGGAGAACATGCAAACTCCACACAGGACGACCCCGGATGACCCCCAAGGGTGGACTACCCCGGGGCTCGAACCCAGGACCTTCTTACTGTGAGGCGACCGCGCTAACCACTGCGCCACCCAACATAAAACAGAAAAACAGAAAAATAAACAAACATAACATGACAAACATACATAAAAATGTGTTGCTGAATGTTTTATCATGCTGTGTTTAACATGCTGAGGCATGAAAGGTTAGATGTGATTTCTGATTTTAATATATTGTGAATTAAATAAAATACTTTTTGTAGATTTGTTTTGGTCACAAAAGTTGGCTTTCAGCAACTTTGCACTCGATTGTTGGGGAGTTACCGTTAGTGGCGCTCTGCCAACAGGGGTTTTCTTTCCATAAGCATGGGTAAAAACATAAACCCTGAATAAGGGCGATGTGTAGGGACACATCTATGATCCATTGTACGATCCATCACGCCCTTAGACTCATTAAGGAGAGCGAGTGCGAGAGAGGGGCAAATGATGGAGCTCCCCCGGAAGCCACTACATCTTCCCACTTATCAGAGAGGAGAGGGCGCCCCAGCCCCTGCAGGCTGACAGCACTCGCCAAACAAATCACAGCACCGCAACTGCAAGAGGCCCACAGCAAATTGTTGTATTTTACCCCCCCCCCTCCGGGTTAGGGTCCCCCCACAACTATTCAATAAGCAGAGAAGCACTCCTACACGGCCTAATTGAAAGCTTGGGATTTGACAACCTGCAGAGCGGTCCGGTGCCGAGCGGCGGGCCCGGTCTGTGTCAGGGGTCGCTCGGCCTGCTGATTGTTTTCCTGTCTCGGGACGTTCATCCTTTTTGGCTGCCTGCATGCTGCAGTCGTCATCCGGCATTTTCTCGCCACTGCTGAAAAGTGAAAAGAATTGAAGTAAACAATTGTCACCGTCCATTTCAGTCAAGTCGGTCTGACAAACGAGTGACTTGGGGAGCGCCTCCTCTCTGCATAAGCAGTTTGGAAAAGTAGGTTTCCATTTGTGTCAGAGGAGATAAGAGCCGGAGAGCCTCCACTCGCTATCAAGCAGAGACGCACTGCTACTACCACACACACACACACACACACACACACACACATTTGATTATTCATCATTTAGCCATTCAAATTTCATTTATTCATTATTTTTGTCTCCAAAAAAAGTTAATTAATTCAGAAAATAAGTTGTATTACTGAAAAGCCCCTTCGTGTCAGATGGAGCCGCTGAGTTGAAGGCCCTCAGGGAGGCCTCACGACTCAGCGCTAAAAACCAAATGGATCATCGCCGGGTTAAAGAAAGCCGACGCCAGTCTTTTGTTTTTGACCATAAACTCCAGATCCAATTAATCGCAACGCAGATTAACCTAGAAGTCCTCTACCCCATACGACCACGTGCTATACAGGTCGTATACCCTCGAATACGACCCGCAGGAGCGTTTCCTAAATTAGCGCCCCACCGGCGACAGGAGATATGCCGCAGATACTTTTTCACGACCGCTAGAGGTCGCTTAACTTTAAAACGTAACTAGAGGTCGTAATAAGCTGCTTGTATAAACGACCTATGGGGTCGTTTGTTGGTGGAGGAGTCTCAGATTCATATGAAGTGCTGGAATATCTTATATCCACGTACCGGACTAACGGAGATATGTATATATATATATATATTTTAATCGTTTTCTTTTTTCTTTTCCATCCAGTGCGACGTCAATAAACCACAGGGTTGCCTTCTCACATGGCCGGTGGCACGTGCTCTGCAAGGCTTCGCTAATTAGCTGAGATGGCTTGTCAGCGTGCCGCTCACACTGCAGCCCTGCTGAAGATGTGACTACAATGAGGCATATTATTACACCCCTTTCAAAATTAGTTCAGCGTGATCTCCCCACCGACTCTCTGGTTACCCCACTCTCACTCTCTCTCTCTCTCTCTCTCTCTCTCTCTCTCTCTCTCTCTCTCTCTCTCTCTCTCTCTCTCTCTCTCTCTCTCTCTCTCTCTCTCTCTCTCACTCTCACTCTCTCTCTCTCTCTCTCTCTCTCTCTCTCTCTCTCTCTCTCTCTCTCACTCTCACTCTCTCTCTCTCTCTCTCTCTCTCTCTCTCACTCTCACTCTCTCTCTCTCTCTCTCTCTCTCTCTCTCTCTCTCTCTCTCTCTCTCTCTCTCTCTCTCTCTCTCACTCTCTTGTCTTTCTCTCTGTCTTTGTCTGTCTTTCTCTCATCTTTCTGTCTTTCTCTCGCATGTGACCTGTGGTCTTCAGCGGATCATCAGTTTACACACACACACACACACACACACACACACACACACACGCACACAAAGTGAGAGAGGGAGAAGTAGCTTGGCATACACAAACCCACACAAATATGCAAACAACTACACACATATGCACATTTATTAAGGCTGGGCCTACCCACACACACACCCACACACACACACACACACACAGCACCTTATAGACACCACACACTTTATTATTATCACTGCCTTTGTTGTTGTTGTTGTTTTGTTATTTTAATGTTATTGTTGCTGCAGTGTTGAGGAGCCAAAACTCAACACTTTTCCTCTCTTGTACTTTATTTAGGAGACGGAACAAACACGGAGTCTGGACTCAGTTTTCCCTCTGTTTCTCATCTTTCTCTTCTTTCTCTATCTTTGTCTTTCTCTCGTCTTTCTGTCTTTCATCTTTCTGTCTTTCTCTCTGTTTTTGTCTTTCTCTTATCTTTCTCTCTGTCCTTTTCTCTCTGTCTTCCTGTCTGTCTTCCTCTCGTCTCTCTGCAGCAGGAAGTGGCTCGGCGTCGCTCGGTATCTGCATTCGGCACCAGGCCTGGTGGCAGGAAGTCTTGGCACCCTGTCTGTGAAGCGAAAGCCCAAGATTTTTAAAACAGAGCTAAAGCCTCCAATTAGCAATGTATGCTAATGCTGACATTTTACTGCTGCACGAGGCCGTGTCATACTATAGTTCTGTGATGCAGTGGTTATCCGGACACTTTCCTCTGCCCAAAGCCTCAATTACCCATCGAAAAACTGTGACCCCCCCCCCAAATAAAATAAAATAAAAAGCAGGCGATCAGCTCGGTGGTAACACAGCATCTGCTGTAATTCATCGTATGAGTCGAGCATCGCTTGCATTAGCAGCACGACATGATTAAATATGTGCAAATGGGGAAAAAAACGTATACTGGGCTTAAGGTCAGCGTGGTGTTTTTCCTCTGCAACTAAATGAGAGTATTTAGTGAACGTGATGTCGTGATGGGATCAGTGGAAGAGGGAGAACAAATAAATAGGCGGTAATACCGGCTTTGATGTGTGCAAACAAACTGAATTCATATGGAGAAGTGAAGCAAAGACATAAACAGCAGGACTAATCTGACCTCGCTGCTCGTCAGAGGAGACGGCTGAGTCTTCACTTCCGCCTCAACAGCAGCTCAACACCGCCTCAACACCAGCACCACACCAGCAACACACCAGCTCAACACCGCCTCAACACCAGCACCACACCAGCAACATACCAGCTCAACACCAGCACCACACCAGCACCACACCAGCACCACACCAGCTCAACACCACCTGAACACCAGCACCACACCAGCACCACACCAGCTCAACACCAGCACCACACCAGCACCACACCAGCTCAACACCAGCACCACCCCAGCTCAACACCAGCTCAACACCGCCTCAACACCAGCACCACACCAGCACCACACCAGCTCAACACCAGCACCACCCCAGCACCACCCCAGCTCAACACCAGCACCACACCGTCACCACACCAGCACAACACCAACTCAACACAGCACCACACCAGCACCACACCAGCACCACACCAGCTCAACACCAGCACCACACCAGCTCAACACCAGCACCACACCAGCACAACACCAGCACCACACCAGCTCAACACCAGCACCACACCAGCACCACACCAGCACCACACCAGCTCAACACCGCCTGAACACCAGCACCACACCAGCACCACACCAGCTCAACACCAGCACCACACCAGCACCACACCAGCTCAACACCGCCTCAACACCAGCACCACACCAGCACCATACCAGCTCAACACCAGCACCACCCCAGCTCAACACCAGCACCACACCAGCACAACACCAGCACCACACCAGCACAACACCAACTCAACACCGCCTCAACACAGCACCACACAGCACCACACCAGCACCACACCAGCTCAACACCAGCACCACACCAGCTCAACACCAGCACCACACCAGCACAACACCAGCACCACACCAGCACCACACCAGCTCAACACCAGCACCACACCAGCACAACACCAGCTCAACACCGCCTCAACACCAGCACCACACCAGCACCACACCAGCTCAACACCAGCACCACACCAGCTCAACACCAGCACCACACCAGCACCACACCAGCTCAACACCGCCTCAACACCGCCTCAACACCAGCACCACACCAGCACCACACCAGCTCAACACCGCCTCAACACCAGCACAACACCAGCACCACACCAGCTCAACATCAGCACCACACCAGCACCACACCAGCTCAACACCGCCTCAACACCAGCACCACACCAGCTCAACACCAGCACCACACCAGCTCAACACCAGCACCACACCAGCACAACACCAGCTCAACACCGCCTCAACACCAGCACAACACCAGCTCAACACCGCCTGAACACCAGCACAACACCAGCACCACACCAGCACCACACCAGCTCAACACCGCCTCAACACCAGCACCACACCAGCTCAACACCAGCACCACGCCAGCTCAACACCAGCACAACACCGCCTCAACACCAGCTCAACACCGCCTGAACACCAGCACAACACCAGCTCAACACCGCCTGAACACCAGCACAACACCAGCTCAACACCAGCTCAACACCGCCTCAACACCAGCTCAACACCAGCACAACACCAGCACCACACCAGCTCAACACCAGCACAACACCAGCTCAACACCGCCTCAACACCAGCACAACACCGCCTCAACACCAGCACAACACCAGCTCAACACCACCTGAACACCAGCACAACACCAGCACAACACCAGCACAACACCGCCTCAACACCAGCTCAACACCGCCTGAACACCAGCACAACACCAGCACCACACCAGCTCAACACCGCCTGAACACCAGCACAACACCAGCACAGCCGCTTCCTCTCGGTGCCGGTCATATTTCCAGGCAGCATTAATTCATATTCCTTGCTTGCATCCTGGGATGAAAGATTGCATATTTCTTATACCTCTCTCTCTTTCTCTTCTCTTTCATAATTAATTGCTCACACCTTTTTGCAAGTGACTTTTTTTTTTTGGCAAAAATTGCTTTTTTTTTGCACATTTTTCCTCCGGGTAGCAAACAACTTTTAACATTTCACGGTGACCCGACATATTCTGACGTACGTGCGTATGTGCAGCCCGTTTCAAAGAGCGCGCTCACGCCGTTTTACATTCACAGCGTGAACTGTACTGGTGTGCAGAAGTCAGCAGAATGTATAGGTTCAACATTTCGCCAATAGTTTTGTGTCGGTGTGTGTTAATGACCGGGAACAGGATGTGAGCTGTGCCCACCGAGGAGAGCCGCTCTCCTATCGACACTTGTGATGAAAAGAAAATGTCCAATTAAGTGGTGTATTTTATCCTGATTGAAGCTGCGCCTTTCTTCTTTTAGCTAAACCAGATCATTACTCTGACACACGCCACAGCATCTCAGTGTCTCTGAATATCTGCTCTGGGCCACCATCACATTTACCATCTGGTTCCTTTGCCCGTGTGTGGAAGAAGTGAGAGTGGGATGAGGCCGTCCGGGTGGCGTGGCGGTCTATTCCGTTGCCAACAAGTCCTCCAGCCCATACGACCACGTAGGTGGTTTGTTCCTACCCTGAAACGCTGCTAATTATGAAGTACTCGTTTGAGGACATCGGCACTTTCTCATTGTCCATGCAAAGTGAAGGTGTAAAAGTCAGCAAACATAGCTTGGGAAGACTTGTGAAGAAACCAACAGCTTACATGGGTATAAATAGTTCTTGCACCCCCCCCCCATCTCTTGGCTCGTCGCATTTTGATTGGTAACGAAGGTCAAAGGTCATATGATAACGAGGAACCCGAGACACCAGCTTGTCATTATTTACATGACCGCCAGAGGTCGCTTAACTTTAAAACGCAACTATAAGTCGGAATAAGCTGCTTGTGCAAACGACCTATGGGGTCGTTATTTGGTGGAGGACGGCCTCGCACAGCTGGGATCCCCGCCGGATGTGGGTATGTGTCCTGGTCGCTGCACTAGCGCCTCCTCTGGTCGGTCGGGGTGCCTGTGCAGGGGAGAGGGGGAACTGGGGGGAATAGCGTGGTCCTCCCATGTGCTACGTCCCCCTGGTGAAACTCCTCACTGTCAGGTGAAAAGAAGCGGCTGGCGACTCCACATGTATGGGAGGAGGCATGTGGTAGTCTGCAGCCCTCCCCGGATCGGCAGAGGGGGTGGAGCAGCGACCGGAACGGCTCGGAAGAGTGGAGTAATTGGCCAAGTACAACTGGAGAGAAAAAGGGGAACCCCCCCCCCCCCCAAAAGAAGAAGAAGAAGTGAGAGTAAGACGGATTTTGTCAGTTAATTCAAGTACTCGGCTAAATGGCCCAAAGCTCAAGCGTGCAAGCAGCAGCATGTTACCACCTTGCTGATGTAAACGCGGTCATGGTGTCGGTTCTCCCCGCTGCAGCGGGTCGGGTCCAGCTGGTGCCGGGTGGGGTTTCAGGCGGGGAACAGGTGCAACGTGAATGCTGAGCAGGCCGGGCGAGTGGGCGTTCGCCTTGTCAAGACCAAGATGAAACTTTCAAACTCCATTCGAGCTACTCAATTCTCACGAAGGCAGCCATTTTTCCCTCTCTCCTTTGCCCAGGTATTTTTTTTCATCCCTCTCCCCTTTCTTCTCCTCCTCCTCCTCCCCCGTTGAGAACCTCTTCCCCCCTCTTAAAGACATGATCTGACAGGAAATCTTTGAGAGGCAGCGCTGTGCTAACTGCCCAGAGACTTCAACTGTCTGTTCTTGCTGGAGGAGAAGCTGAACGCCGGCCTGCTATTAGTCTAAACACACGGAGCCCCCCACCCCCAATCCCCCCCCCAATCTCCCCCCCCCTCTCTCTCTCTCTGTCTCCCTTTTTCTCCGCGCATCCTCGGCCTGGCGAGGGGCTGACAGCTCTCAGCGTCCCAGCCTGTCAAACAGGGCCTGTTATTCAGCCTCCTCCCACTGGGACAGAAAAACACACACACACACACACACACACACACACACACACACACACACACACACACAGAGACAATAACAATACACACATACCAACATGCACACACACACACACACAATAACAATACACACATACCAACATGCACACACACACACACACACACACACACACACACACACACACACACACACACACACACACACACACAATAACAATACACACATACCAACATGCACACACACACACAAACACACACACAAACACACAATAACAATACACACATACCAACATGCACACACACACACACACACACACACACAATAACAATACACACATACCAACATGCACACACACACACACACACACACACAATAACAATACACACATACCAACATGCACACACACACACACACACACACACACACACACACACACACACACACGTGCATGTGCACCAACCCATAGACGTGCACATGCACTCACATCACATATAACCCACAAAGGCCTTACGCACACAAAATCTCTCTCTCTGCCCACAGAATAGTTGCACATACAAAAACTTTTGACTGCTCTCAGAGAAGGTTCTGCTTGTTGTCAGCGCTTCTCAAAATATGCTGACATCTCACATGCCCTAATCAGGATCAAATGTATTATCCACACAGACACTAATTTACCGAGCATTCGCCTTTCCCACAGCCGCGCTGACACAAAGTCTGCTTTTTACGGAGTTCTTCTTGTCAATCCACGTGATTGGGTGAAATTTACCAATCATTAGCTACAATTTAATAACGCCTGCTGGAGCGGAGGAGCTGACAGGTGTCCAATCAGGGTCCGGGAAACGATTCCTCGGAGAATCCGAACGCTCGCTTGCAAATGAAGCTGCAGGTGCCTCCGCAGCTGTATCCCCCCCCCCCCAAGTCCGTCACCATACCACGTGCATACGAAGCAGCAGAGGCTGCTCCGCCGGTCGCTCCAGCTGCTGCCGCGTCCTGACACGTTTTGGTGGTTTTTGTTCAGGCTTTGAATGGCGAAGGCCCTGGACTTGAAATTAAAAAAAAAAAAAGAAAAAGAAAAGTTTTATATTTCCTGCATTTTATGAACACTTAAAAAGGGGGCTGTAAAGGTATTGGCACATGGTGTGGTCTATATTAACTTTCTGCAGAAAAAAAATAAAATAAAAAATCCAATGAGATATGTTTCACATGTGTTTTGCGGAGGAGTCACGGCCACAAAGCTAATCTGTTTTATTAAACGGAGCCCTGACATTTCTCCGTGCGACACCGCCGAGTTTTAAACCTTTGACATGAGGCATCCGCTTTCCTAATTCAATTTAATAAAATGGGGTTTTGAGCAAGCCAGAGTCAATTGGGGCTCTGCAACGACGACGTCCCAGTAGTGCAAAACACCAAAAAATAAAAATAAAATTTGAGGTTAAATAGATGATGATGCAATTAGCATCAATATATATTCCTCCTTAAAAAAAAATAAAAATTATAGAAATTTAAAAAAAAATTCCTTCCTTCAAAATAAAACGTGTATCATCAACACACATTTTTTTTTAAAAGATTTTATTTTCAGTTTTTCGGTTTTATATCCAAGCCACACATAAGATAAAACAAACAAAACCAAAAATAACAGACAAGAAAACAAAAACAACAAAAAGGGGGAAAAAAAGGAAAGAAAAAAAGAGCTGCCAGACACAAATAGAGGTATATAATATAACTTGGCTCACAGTAGTTTCCAATAAATGACACAGGTATTACAAGAGATAAAATGTGAAGAGCACCGGGCTGCATCACTGCAGACTGTCACTGAACATTATTTTTCTTTTCCATAGTCAGTGAATGGACCCCATATGCTGAGGAATCTCCCGGGTGCTTTCGATTTATGAAAGCGTATTCTCTCCATCTGTGTGATTATGATCATTTCACTGAGCCATTTCTGAAAGCGGGGGGGAGGGGAGGGGGGGGCGTAGGTGATTTCCAATCTAGGATCATTTTCTGGGCAGCTACCATGCCAACCATCAATGCCGATCGTCCCTCAGGTGTGTAGCTTAAAGCAGACTCCGAGCACCCAAAGAGTGCCGGTTCTGGATCAGGAGGGATGTCCCATTCACAGACTCTGGAGAACCGCTGCAACATTTCACAACAGTTGAAATATTTAGATAATCAATTCATCGATGCGAGAAGAGTGCTCTATCTAAATCTTGCTGATTACTCTTTGAAAAAATATTCTGCTGTTTCTGTGGAAAATGCCCTAAAGATGCACATTTACAGTTGTAATTCTATATTTGTGAGGCTTTTCATTGACTACATTCATTCCCTAGCCCTTAACCCTGGCCAAAACCTAACCCTCATCCTAGCATTAACCCTAAACCCAGGCCCTACCGTAGCTCCCTGCAGTGATCGACGTGAGGCACGAGATCATGGCTCAGAAATGGGGCTTTATTTCTCTTTATCGGACCAACTCGTTTTTTAACCGTGCTCTCGTGCTTCATGACTATTCTGGAGGGAGCTATAGTGAGAACTCGTAGGCCGCTTACTACTTAAGAGGGGCTAAATCTTGCTTGCCCTGTGAAGGCCTGGCAGCCTGTCCAGGGTGTCTCCCCGCCTGCAGCCCAATGACTGCTGAGATCGGCTCCAGTATCCCGCGGCCCCGATTGGGATAAGCGGCTTGGATAATGGATGGATGGATGGATGGATGGATGGATGGATGGATGGACGGATGGAAATCTTGCTTGCTTCGTCCTTTTGCGTGTCTAAGGTCTTGCCATTGTTATTTTTGGCGCTTTTTGCATTTTGCTTGCAAGGTGTTTGGTTTTATTAATTACGTGCGGAACACTGGAGCGGCAGAAATGAAGTCCGGCTCTAGCACTGCTTTGAATTATAGGCAGGAAATAGCCCAAAAGGTGCCAAACTAGAAACTTAACTGACAATGTGAGGCAGTTACACCTAGCCTAAAATAGACCTGGAAAGAAGTGAAGACCGGAGAAAATGTCATCACTTTGATAGTTAACAACTCAAATTGTTCCACGCAAAGGTAGAAGTACAACACACACACACACACACACACACAAACACACACAAAATCAATGTGGCCAGTCTCAAGACGGTCATATGACCGTTCTGGATTTTCAAAGTTTAATAACTTGGTGGTGTGGGGGGGGGGTGGGGGCTGCAGACCTGCCGCTGCCTGAATGCTCCTAAAATTTCATATATTTGCATTAAAATTAGTTTTAGATCGATTGCACAAAAAAGTTATAAGATGTACCTAAAACGACCACGAGCAGTCAAAATGACCGCAGGTAATGTGCGCGTGATCGTGCGCGTCATGTCACTATTTATGACGTGTGTTGGTCGCGTCATTTCCTTTGTGAAGTTCACAAATATAATATTATATTATATTATATTATATCATATTATATTATATCATATCATATTATATTATATTATATTATATTATATTATATCATATTATATTATATTATATTATATCATATTATATTATATTATATTATATTATATTATATTATATCATATTGCCAACATGTCTGGTTACAGACGCACCATGACTACCACCGAGGCGCTGCAGTATTGACAGGCGTTGGACAGCGGCCATTTTAAATTGTTTGAAAGATAGTATTAATTGAAAAATAGTATTAAAGTTGTTAAAATGTTAATTTTGGTGTCAGTCGTTTCTTAACAGACATACTAACATACGCGATGCATTAATATCTCAATCGCGTATTGATCTTGACAGGATATATAGTTTAAAAACCGAAGGTCGTTTTAGGTAGGAGTGAAATCCCGATTAAATCAGAGTCTCTGACTTTCCTCATAAGGACCACGGGGAGACAACGTGTCCTGGACTGACTGGAAGCAAAATGTGAAGCTAAACCTGTTACGGTTTGGCTCATGTCTCACGTTCACCTTGAAGCTCCCCCTGACACACACACACACACACACACACACACACACACACACACACACACACACACACACACACACACACACACACACACACAGCAATTTCAACGCTTGCCAACATTTGCATCCAGCCGGGTAGTCTACGGGTAAACGTACTACAACAAGCCGATGCTGCAAAGTGTGTTTGGTTTGTGATTCAGGCCTCCGGCCCAGGAGTTTGGTTTGTGATTCAGGCCTCCGGCCCAGGAGTTTGGTTTGTGATTCAGGCCTCCGGCCCAGGAGTTTGGTTTGTGATTCAGGCCTCTGGCCCAGGAGCTGCTGCGGGGTAATCCCTGTTCAAGTTGGAGGGACAAGTAATGATTGTAGCTGATCGCAGGCGGCGGCCGCCGGAGAGCCGGGGCTCAGCGCTCCATGAGCCTGGAAAACACCATCAGGGAGCTGCGGCTATTTATTACTTGATTAACCCCACCAAACTCCCGCTCCCATCCACTCTGGAGGCCCTGAGCCCGCTGCCAAAACCAGACGCCTTCACCATATGAGCACTGAGCGAAGCCAGGTTAAAACAAGATGGGGAGAAAGAAAAGAAGAGAGGCGGGGAGACCTTGAAAGAGAAGGAAAAGTTTTCTGAAGCGCCAGCGAAGCTTTCCCAGAGTTCCCCTGGTTCCCTTTCTGAGTCGTTCCCCTCACGCCGGAGTGCTCGCAGCACCGAAGAAGGATCCGCTGAATACCCTCCCTCACTCGGCGCTGACTTAATTGCGCCACAAATTAATGGCGCTCTCTTCGTGGCCTAGCTCGCCACTAGACGCCGGCCTCCGGCGGGGAGGACCGCCGAGCGAGCGAGCGGCGTGCCCAGGAGCGTCTGGCGGAGCCGCCCGGGCCTCCCTCCTGCTCGGAGGTGAGAAACTTTGCGCCATACATATGCATGACTCTCCCTCATACCTCCCCAAAGGCAGCTATCTCTCACCATTAGTCCCGCACTCAGAAGTCCTCCGCGACGCCCCGTATTGACTTCTGGAATAATTTCAGGCGAGCCCCGGCGTGATTTATGATGATGCACATTATCGATCACTTAAAGGAGATATTTAGGAATTCAGAATAAAAAGTTATGTTCTCATTATGCTGATGGCGCGAGGCGCCAGGCTAAAGGAAGAGGGAGGGGGAAGTCGCTGTAGGCTTTACTGGAGAGGTAATTAGCACGTCTGACTAACAGCCGTGGTCGCCCCCTCCCCCCCTCCCCCACACACTCACTCACTCACCCACTCGCTCCCTCGCTCTCCCTCTCTCTCGCACTACGCTCTCGTGCGGCTGTGGCCGGGGCCTACTTGCCTCGGCGTTTGCACACATTGTCCGTGTGGCCCCCGCAGGTGGAGAACCGGTTCTCATCACACCATCGCCCCCGGAGGACGAGACAACTGCAACGTATATTAAAACTGCCATCCTCGCAGCATGTGGCCTGTGTCTGCACACAGTATTTCACTGCTTATGGAGCCCGTGGGACACACACACACACACACACACACACGGCTCTTGTAGAGGGGGACACATGCATGCAAACAACTGGGATTTAGAGTTGCTCCTTACAGCCGGAGGCAAGGAAAGTGACAAGCTGCCGGAGCGCTCCGGGCGAAGTGGCTCGGCCCTGGCAACGCCTTGGGCCACGAGCCACCGGGAGAGAAAGGTTTTCCGCATTGCAAGATGGCGGAGGCTGAAATCCTGCAGCCGCATTTGGGGCGATACGTAAGACGGACGAAGGTAAGGCCTGGCTGTAGTTTACATGCACACAGCATGGGCGTAATCGCTGCGGCCGGTTGAGTTTTTCTGTCTAGCGACGAGCGGCGAGTTCAACCCTAATTATTAGGAGGGGGCAGAAACTGGCTTTCAAAAGTTAAGAAAGTGGTGAGTTCAAAACTTTGCCGCGCGTCTCCCTCCACCAGACAGCTTGGCTTCAAACCAAGGATGCCATTACCCTCTTTGGGGCCTGTTGATGAGAGACAGGCCAGACATTTATGTGTGTGTGTGTGTGTGTGTGTGTGTGTGTGTGTGTGTGTGTGTGTGGGTGTGTGTGTGTGGGTGTGTGTGGGTGTGTGTGGCGTAGGGAAAGAAAAAAAAAAAGAAACACATGTGCAACACTTTCTAAAGCTGTTAATGTTTCATCCCATAATTCACAGGCCTGAGACTTTAGGAGTAGGTCTTTGTGGGAAAGCTTTGGCTGGACATGGTGGAACCAGCATCATTAGTGCCTGTCTCCCCCGGGGGGGGGGGAGCATGTGTGGAAATTACTGCCCCAATCAATAAGCAAAGTCCAAGTGTTGAAATATTTATCCAGACAGCAAGCGCTCCTTGCTTGCGGTGGACCGTCTGAGCACTCTTCCTGCACCTTAAAGGGTTATTCAGCAGACCATAGATGGGCGCTAGTACACCTTGAGATCAATGGGGTGCCACTCACTGGTTGAGTGCTGAGTGCCACAGGACTCCATTAATCCACCGTGTCGATACATCAGAGGAGTCGGAAACGGCGTCGAGCAGCGAGCGGAAGTCCCGGTAAGCGCTTTGGCCCACTCGATGTCTCAACGGAGGAAAATCGGAAAATCTCGATCGGAATCACAATGAGTTTCAGGTGTTCGCTGCTGCAACCGCACATAAAGCACACACAAAAAAGAGAGAGTGGAAAAAGAAACGCCATTTAGATTACATTAAGATTTGCTCGTTTGGCAGACAGCTTTATCTACAGCAGGAGGAAAGCGGTGTAGGCATAGCAGAGCGATACCCGGTAGTTGTGTTATAGCCAGGAGAACCTACGAGATGGAGATGTCACATCCACATGCACCGTAGCTTAGCAGTCAGCAGTGCAACAGGAAAACAGTGAGGCAAGTAGAAAAGAACTTCAGAGTAGACACCAGAAAATGGCGGCTGATATAATGTGGCACAACAGTGGCAGTGCTCTTCCGCTTCCGGTGTGGGAAGATGGCGGCGTGGATTCACGTTTGCGGCGGCCTCACCCAGTACCGTCCATGCAGTGTCTTTGTCCACGTCCGTGTCTAAGTCTGTCTTGGTTTGATGGCTGGGAGAGCTCGGTCTGCTGCGTCCTGTGGGCCCAAGGACCACGGCCTTGACCGGAGCTGCGCCCGAAGAGGAAGCACCGAGGGCGGTCTGACAGGGCGCGGACGCGGGGCGGGCTAAGCTAACTGCTAGCCCATGCAGACCGGCAGTTCCGACAGTCATCCTGGCTGGCGTTCGTTCTCCTGGACAGGGATTTTTTTTTAGTTTAGTTGAGATATGTGTGTTAGTTTGGATATGTGTGTTAGTTTGGATATGTGTGTTAGTTTGGATATGTGTGTTAGTTTGGATATGTGTGTTAGTTTGGATATGTGTGTTAGTTTGGATATGTGTGTTAGTTTGGATATGTGTGTTAGTTTGGATATGTGTGTTAGTTTGGATATATATGTTCTTGTATTCTTGTAGTTTCTGGATACGTGTTTTGTCTTTGTGTTGCACTGCTGTGGGCTGGGGGGGAAACGACATTGCGTTTAAATTCATGTACGGAAGTGCATGAAGTGAAATGACAAAGTGATTCTGATTCTGAGCTAGCGCCAGGTCACAGGTCACAGGTCACAGGTAATTGCATCTGCAACCATGAATCATTCAGATAAGGGTTCAGGTAGGCCGTAAAGCACGAGGTTTTAGGCTTTTCTTGCAGGAGGGAAGCCCTTCCACATCTTAATGTGAGCGTTTTCAAAAGCTCAGTCGGTGTCCCTTGTTGGGTCGTTGCAGTCTGCTTTGTAAAAATGGCGTGCCCGAGTGCGTCCGACGCTGCAGCACGAGTCCGTCGGCCAGGATCCCTTTGAAGTGCAACACGCCGCTTGCTATCTTCCCTCCTCTTCCGGCGGAGCGTGCCGCGGACAATTAAAAGCTCCGCGTGGCGCTCGGCCCGCCGTCAGGACAGGGCCCATTTGTATTGCTTACCTCCATAGTTAGAGTTCAGCGAGGATGACAGCTGACCCGACCCCACCACCACCACCAGCCCGCAGCACCAGCCCCAACCACCAGCCCACACCACCCTTCCCCACAGCTTGAAGTACTCCGCTGAAATGTACCCTCATTAGGGTAACATAAAAAAATTGCTCTCATTTGTTAATATTACATTTTCAGGCTCAAACGACGGGTGCCGGACACCGCCTGGAGTCTGGCTGAAACACATGCGGTCGTCTGAGCCGTGAGAGCAAGAGGATTTAATGACTCACACCCCCGTCTTTTCCCTTCTGTCCTTTGTCTGTTTTGGGTTTTTTTGGTCTTTTACCTCCATTTGCACAGAACTGCAGAGCATCTCCAGTCTGTTTGGGTGAAAACAATTAGCCAGATGATGCCGCATTGTTCTGATCTTCCCCAACCCCTGATGGTTTTCAGATGCGGCCTTCATTAGGCCCCTCTCAGTGGCTATTTTCCGGAACTGGATACGCTGCCCTCTGGAAAACCGCCAGGCCTCCAGCTCCGTCCGTCTGGAAAGCGTGGAAGTTTCTGGAGCCGCGCAGAAGTCTCGAGTATGCGGGGGTTTCTCCTGTACATCAGGGGACGGTAATGGAAACATGGCAGCGGCACAACGGCTAAATGCAGTGACTCCCCCCCCCCCCCCCCCCACTCTCCCTCGCATTAATGGGATGGCGGTGATGAGCTCGGGAGTAAGAGCGGGGGGACGAGAGACACCCTGGACTACCGTGCGTCCCGGTGCTGACATCAGTGCTAACAAGCGTCGAGGGGGATTTAAATTGCTGATGACGACCCCCGGGTGCGTGCACAAATATCACCGCCGGTGACAAGTGATGAAGAAGGCTCCTCGTGCTCTGTCCGTAATCATGTTCTACTTCTCATTAACGGGAAAGGTCTTCATTAGCCGCGGCCTTGTGCCGGGCCCAGACACAATGTTTAATTACCATCAACACCGTTTGTAATTGACAATTGTCGCTGTTTGCTTTGGCGGTTTACATTTTTCCGGTGTGTGTGTTTGTGTGTTTGCGCGTGTGTGTGACAGAGAGACGGCGGCTCAGCGCAAATCTCTCTTGGGATAAGCAAAGACACCTTCATGATTTTGAGAGGTTATCAAGTTAAGTCCACTATTATGAGGATGAGCGGACGGACGGGATTGTGGACGTAACTTGATATGTACAACTTGAGACTTTTCACCCGTTAGCTGGTAGGTGCAGGTGAAGGTTTGTCGACAGTTCTGTGCATGTCCTTGACATTTATCCACGGTAAATCTTGCAGGCATCACGAAACATACGCCATTGTCAACAGCACACGGCAACAAACAGGAAGCTGGTATGACCACAGCAGTAGAAACCGGAAGTCAGTGGACTACAGTTATGCACAGACTCGACTGGGGAGAAAAAGGGGAAAATTCTAGAAAAAAGAATGACAACCTGCCACCATTACCTTACACACACACAGACACACACACACACACACACACACACACACACACACACACACACACACACACACACACACACACACACACACACACACACACACACACGCTCACCACCCTGTGCCCCTCCTTTCCTTGACCTGGTGCTCGTCACTAGAACGGGGATGGGACAGGCATGTGGTCTAGATTGCAGTGTGTGGTGTTCTCCCATTTTATGTGTCATGCATCTTGGGAGAAAACGTGTGAACAGGAGCATGATGGGAAAAAAGGGGGGAAGTGCTGGAAGAACGACATAAAGATGGCATCTGCAACCAATCCTGTTCTCTCCAGCGTCAAGGTCCTGATAAAGGATCTGTGTTCTGTCACACTCTGGGTTCTGGCACACACGGGTTCACGCCAAGGCCCATTTGGATGTGTTTGGCTGTTTGCCCCCGTGTGTGTGTGTGTGTGTGTGCGTGTGTGTGTGTGTGTGTGTGTGTGTGTGTGTGTGTGTGTGTGTGTGTGTGTGTGTGTGTGTGTGTCTGTGTGTGTGTGTGTCTGTGGTTTCACTTTCATCAAAATGATTATTTGTTGTGAATTCTAATGTATCCTGTTGTAGGTAGAAAGTGAAAGGAAACGGGGGGGGGGATTTGCAGCCAAGGTCTCAAACCTGATTTGAACCCGGGATGTTGGTTTGAGGCTTCAGCCAACACGGTACAACTTAATGCAGCGACTGGGAAACCCCAAGTCTGCTTTTGCACAACTTATCCCAATGTGTGTATTGTGCATATGCGTGTGTGCCATATTGTGCATGTATTCATACATGTGCACACATCCATCTCTGTGCACACGTGTATATAGATTTATTTTTCTATCTACGTGCATTTGTGTGTACGTATCTATTTCTGTGTGTGTGTGTGTGTGTGTGTGTGTGTGTGTGTGTGTGTGCTGTGTGTGTGTGCGCGTGCACATGCATGTGTCTGTGTGTGGTCAGCCACTGGTACACCCTTATTGTTCATGTCTGTGACTGTTCGCCAATCTGTCTTTCATGGTGCGGCGTGGACACGGTCCAAGGCGACCAGCTGTTTTGGATCAACTCTAAATCATGGTTCACCTCATCAGAGCCTTAATTCTATCTGAGTCCCATCGCTGTGATCTGACCACCATCAGTGTGTCCCTGCTCACAGCACCGGCGCTTCACTGGTGGGGATTGGTTCAACGTTTCCTCTCCCTATATATTACACAGCAACGGGAACATGCATTCATTTTGAGGGGGTCAGGTAGAAAATCGGGGCTCAGCTTGACAAGTGATGTCATCTGATAGATGAGTAAAACAGTTTACTGTACAAAAACACTACGTTGGATTTCACCCTTGTAAATGGGGATCATGTGTTTTTTCATAGGAGAAACAGAATTCTAGCTATGGGGAAAGTACGGCGTTATGAACCCAGGTTCATCTCATCTCATCTCACCTCACCTCACCTCACCTCACCTCACCTCACCTCACCTCACCTCACCTCACCTCATCTCATCATCAGCCGCTTCTCCGGGGTCGGGTTGCGGTGACAGCAAGCTCAGTAGAGCACTCCAGATGTCCCACTCCTCAGCAACGCCCTCCAGCTCCTCCTGGAAAATCCCAAGGCGTCCCCAGGCCAGATTGGACATGTCGTCCCTCCAGTGAGTTCTGGGTCTACCACGGGGTCTCCTCCCAGTTGGACGTGCCCGGAAAACCTCCAAAGGAAGGCGCCCAGGTGGCATCCTAATCAGATGTCCGAACCACCTCAACTGGCTACTTTCGACGCAAAGGAGCAGCGGCTCTACTCCGAGCTCCCTCCGGATGTCCGAGCTCCTCACCCTATCTCTGAGGCTGAGCCCAGACACCCTACGGAGGAAACTCATTTCAGCCTCTTGTATCCGCGATCTCACCCTTTCGGTCACTACCCAAAACTCATGACCATAGGTGAGGGCTGGAACGAAGACTGACTGGTAAATTGAGAGCTTTGCCTTCTGGCTCAGCTCCCTCTTCACCACAACGGTCCGGTACAACGTCCGCATTACTGCTGATGCTGCACCAATCCACCAAAAGGAAACCGGAGTGTGTGCTCCGATTACCGGTGCATCACATTGGTCAGAATCCCTGGGACAGTCTACTCTAGGCTCTGACCGATTGTCGAACCCCGGATCCAGGAGGAAAAATGCAGTGTCTGGCCTGGCCGTGGAACAACAGACAAACTCTTTACCCTTGCAGAAGTGCTGAGGGAGGCATGGGAGTTTGACCAGACAGTCTACATATGTTTTGTGGACTTGGACTTGGACTTCATAAATTTTATGATTCCATTGTAACTCTGTTATCCTCTTTCAATGTTGTATTCTGTAAATTGTGTAAACACAACATCCATTGCACGTTGTCCGTCCTGGGAGAGAGATCGCTCATCTGTTGAGGGTTTCTTCCTATTTTTTCTTCCCTGTTAAAGGAGTTTTTTTAGGGAGTTGTTCCTTATCCAACGAGAGGGTCTAAGGACAGGATGTTGTGTTGCTGTGAAGCCCACTGAGGCAAATTTGTAATTTGTGATATTGGGCTATACAAATAAAATTGACTTGACTTGACTTGAGTTGGAGAAGGCTTATGACCATATAGCCCGGGGCACTCTGTGAGGGGTACTGCGGGAGTACGGGGTACAGGGGCAGTTGCTACAAGCCATCCGGTCCCTGTGTAACCAAAGTGTATGCTCGGGACAAAGTCAAACACGTTTTGGGTGGGTGTCGGATCTGCCAAGGTCGTCCCTTGTATCCGATTCTGTTTGTGATATTCATGGACAGGATCTCAAGACGCAGCCAAGGTGAGGAGTGTGTCCGTTGTGGGAACCTCAGAATTGCATCTCTGCTCTTCGCAGATGATGTGGTTTTGTTGGCTTCATCAGAACACGACCTCCAGCGTGCAATGGGACGGTTCGCAGCTGAGTGTGAAATGGCCGCGATGAGAGTCAGCACCTCCAAGTCTGAGGCCATGAATCTCTACTGGAAAATGGTGGATTGCTCCCTCCGGGTTGGGGATGAGTTGTTGCCTCAAGTGAAGGAGTTCAAGTATCTCGGGCTTTTGTTCACAAGCGAGTGTAGGATGGAGCGAGAGATTGACAGGCGGGTTGGTTGTATCTTAAAAATGTAAATGGGTCAAGTTCTTTCTTGTCTCAGCGAAGCCCTAAATTTGCCACGTACGCAAACTGATGATGAACCACTCTATAAGTAATTTGGACTTTACTGGTAAGGAGGCGTGATAACATAAAGTGCCCTGTTATTCTCTGCAGACCGTCTAAACATCACCCGTACCAATGGCAACAGCACAGTTATTCATGCATTTCACACGTTTGGCACAAACTCATCCAAACCTAAACATTTGGCAAGCCCAGAAAGGAGGAAGCAGCAGAGGAGAAATGATTGCTCTGAAATGAGAGTCAGAAGGGTTTTTTTGCTTCACAGAGATGAGACACACGCCCAGTGCCTGATACATAATTCGCTGGGGTCTTTGAATATTGGAGCAAAACAGGCTGAAAGCATGATTCTTCTGGGAGATTTGAGACTAGAAACAAAAGGCCACTCTCTGTGTCTCTGTTACCATGGCCTGTTTGGCTGGACGCCTTGGAGTTATTGTTGCAGTCGGAGGGAAAACTCTCTCTCTCTCTCTCTCTCGCTCGCTCGCTCGCTCGCTCTCTCTCTCTCTCTCTCTCTCTCTCCCCCTGTCTGTCTGTCTCTTGCTCTTTCTAATAAGCCGGAGCAGAAAAGCCAGGCCTTGGTGGAGTTATCCAACTCCAGATGCTGAAATCTGCCCTGTGCGAGACTGCGAGAAATGGCGGGGACCTGTCGCTTATCCATCCACTGCTGAGCTCTCTTTCTTGCATTTGATCAAGAAATATCTCTTGGCTGCGTCCCCCCATTGTTGGAACAAATGAGAATTTCTCAACCGGCACAATGGCTCTACATGAGGAATTCAAAGTCCTTTGACAGATTTTATTTTGCCGAGTGCCTCAGCGCATGAAAGGATCCCAGCATACATATCATAAACATGCATTTCCAGCGGAAGACGGAGCACTCCGAGAGCTCAGGCATCACACTCAAATGCTAATGAATTGACTTCAAATTGTTTCCAGTGTTTGAGCCAGGGGCAGCCGGAACATTTGATCTGACTCGATGTGCACTATATCTGTTAATTTGAATGTTCATTACTGCTTCATTAGCAGCCCTGTCTTTGTAGCACTCACCTTCTCCTACACGGGCCCATTTCTGACATTAATTGGTAGTACAATTAAGGTTTAGCCAGAGTGGTTCTGCATCATTTCACATATTCATTCCTATTTATGTGCAAGCAACGAAGCAAATCACAAAACCACCTGTACTCCACAATCTTTGTTTTAATTCAAAATGCTTCACATTTTGCAAAACTCCGGGCCTCTCTCATGTATTCACAATTTTTACAATTCAACGTCTAATAATTTTTTTTACAATCTTCTATTCGATTTTTGAAAGGTTTTCTGACTTTCTAATATATCAACCACGACAGTTATGACCTCAGCCACGTTGGCACACTCATGCCCAGCTTATTCTGCTCACACGTCTCTGGTTCCCTGACAGATCATTACGTTAATTAAACTACAGTATGTAGGACTACTGGTACTTGACTACGAGGAATAATCTGTTAAAAAGCAATATTTCACATTTTCCACCTTCATGCCAGAAATTTTGCAAAGCTAAAACATCACTCGATAAAAGGCTTGTCTTTCCTTGACGTTTACCTGGACAGAGTCAAACACAATAAGAATTATACAGCTGTCAAACCCAAATCAATCACTGAAGAACTTCATATTTAACTTCATTTTTCTAACCTTGAGCATTTTGTAGTATTTTGTTGTAGGTCTGGGTGATAACTCAGTATTATAATTCAATAACAATTCAATATTTTTCAGTTGTATGGGGATTACATTTGGATATGGTCATATCATGATACACAGTTTTGCTGTAATATACTAGATATTATACTTTACAAGACCAGACAGTTCAATGTCATGAACCTTAGTTGGGTTCTTAAACATGGTATGTTTTCATATGTATGCATTTATCATATTATGTATTAATATCTTGCAAATATTCCTGACTTACATAATGTTTCTCATATCATCCAGCACTATTTTGTAGTTTACGGTATGTATTAATGAATTATTTGGTTAATGTGTGCGTATTGTGTGCACTGTAATATGTACATAACTTTTAAAATAGCAATCTGTAAAAACATCTACACAGCTCGAAATAATATGAGCAACCAGTTTATGGCTCATCCAGCAGAAAGACCGTAAAAGGAAGAAAATGTTGATGAATTGATTGACGCTTCTATTGGGCAAGTCCAATTCTATTACGTGTGTGTGTGTGGGGGGGGGGGGGGCGCTTTGATTGACAAGTATCATATAGTGATAAAAATGTTAGGGGGGGGTAGAAGGCCCTTCTAAAAGTGTGTCGGCCCTCGGTTAGCTAGACCAACATGAAATCCACCAGAGTGAAAAAGTATAAAGACCCTGTCTTAATCGACATTAAAATGGCAAAAATTGTGAAAAAATGATCCGGCGGAGCTTAAAGAAATCACACAAAGTGAGATAAATTCTCCAAGCACATTCAGTAAAATGCATCAAACTGAGCGACTTTGCGTAGTAAGAACACCTGGCCAGTGTTCAATTCAAGCAGGTCTGAACATGGCGTCCGGCTCACCAGACCCAACCAGGTCACGACATTTTTTTTCCCCCAACCGCCCTGCGGGTAACTCAGCCTCTGATTGGTTAAGGTTAGAGTTAGGGTGGAGTTAGAGTTAGCCAATCAGAGGCATGCAAAGGCTTGAGAAGTGTGCAACTGCAGACCTCCCTCGAGAGGGCCCATAGTTCTGTGAGCCAGCGGGGTTAGTAGTAGGCTCCTGACGAATGAAATACGTCTGATTGGCTAACCCTAACCCTAACCCCTCCCTATCCCTAACCCCACCCTAACCCCACCTTAACCCTAACCCCACCCTAACCTTAAGCATTAAGAGGCGGAGTCTGAGGGGCCTGAGGAGGGAAGTCTGAGGTGCTGCAGTTGGTCCCTCTTGGAACACTTTAATCACACCGAAGTTGGATATAAATTTGGTTGGAAAAACGATAGACACAACCGGGTCTACAGACCGGAGACAAACAGCAGAGTGAATTAAAGGTGGTCATGGTAAAATAACAGCAATAATATTTCTCTCACAAGTTTTTTTAATTTTTTTTATTTCAAACTCCTGGGGTTATTCTTCAGTTCTTCTCAATTCCTGAAAACAAACACATCTGTATGGAACATACGGCAGAGGGGGTGGAGCAGTGGCCAGGACGGCTCAGAAGAGTGGGGTAATTGGCCGGATACAATTGGGGAGAAAATGGGGGGGGAAAATCCACCAAATGAGACCATCCTCACAGCCTGTATCTTAAAACTGACATCCCCGGTACCTTTAATGTCTCCAAAACAGCTGGAATAGATATTGCTGCAGTTTAAGATCTGAGAAGTTTATCATCTCTGGCCAGAGATCACAGGAGAGCCTAAATGAATAATCTCAAGACATTTTAAGAGCGACAAACTGGAGAACTTCTTTGAATGGACAAATAAGAAACTGCAGGCGGAGGCTGCAGTGAGGAAGGAAAAAATAATCTCTGGTGAGTTTGCCAAGGAAGAGATTCACTTCAGATACAAACACAGAGTACGAGATAAAAGTGAAAAACTAATCATGGATACAGTCATGGAGAGCACAGACCGATGTATTGAAAAGAACTGGATGCTATTTAATGTGACTTTGACCTTTCTGACCCCAAAAGCCTGCATCGTCACCAGGCCTGTCTGAGCTGAGAGGATGGATCCTTGAGATGTGACAGCAGAGGTTCTACTGAGGACTTGTAGATGGAGCTCCAGAGCCTTTCTACCCACAGGGTCAAGCTGCTGTTATCTGTTTCAGATAAATATGTTATTAGAACACAGAGGTCACAAAAGATGAAGAAGAGGAATGGAGTCTGCTTCAAGTATCTATCTGCTGCTGTTGAGGCCAAACCTAGATGTAGCTTATTAGCTAGCGGATAGGTTACCACCTTGTTGAACAGGGGTACAATTTCATTGATTCTCTCTGAAAAAAGTTTCTCACTTTTGAAGTTCATAAAGCCTCGTCTCTGAGAAGCGTTGTCGCTTATGTCAACGGAGATGGACGTTGTGATGGCTTTGGACACACGGAGGGAGGTTAGGTGGCAGAGAGAAGCACACTTCCGAGGCATCCTTTGACGTTTTAAGGTAAGACATCTATTTTATTTCACTCTGTGCTGCTTGCTCGAGGCTGGCTGCCGTGCCATGCTGTTCAGGCCGCTGTGGGGGTCCAGTGTGTTTGAGGAATGGCTGGTCAAAGTTCAGACTGTGCATTTTGTTTTTTGATAAACTCAGATTGATGATCTTATATGATGGTTGTAAGTGGGCTGCACAGTGTGATGCTGACTGGGAGTGTTCCAATAATTATTTAAATGAACATTTTGGTGCTGACTATGTTATTATTTTCTGTTGTTGTTGTTCGTGTTCTTGTTCTTCTTCTGTTCTATTCTGTTCTAGTCTGCAACTGTCAAGCATATGTGTGTGTTTGTGTGTATGTGTGTGTGTGTGTGTGAGATAAGCAGGAGCTGGAGTACTGTTAGTTCCCACCGGGCTCAGGTTTTATTCTGTCAGACTGATGATGCATCTCAGCTTGTAGCTACATAGTAGACGTGTTCTGTTGTCTTGTAATGGATATAGTCTGCGGTTTTGAGCAGGTCTGTAAAATTATTTGGCTTCAGACTTTATGTGACGACTTTACCAAAGCATATCTCATGGAAACCTGTAGCGTACTCTGTAAGTGGGTTCATTCAGGTGCTGAAATTAAATCTGGCTGCGAGGGTCAGTTGAGACACACAAAAAAAAAAAATGCTGTAAACGAATTTGTTTGATTTCTAGTCCAACCCTGGTCTATGGTGTGCGGTCTAAATCTGTGTACTATAGAAACGACATTCTGTTAACGGCATCTGGTTGTCCTTCCTTTGCAAGGTTTCAGTAAGACTGCTGGGCATTGCATGGTAACAGCTGGACCAAAGTGAGGGCAAAGTGGTCATGTGGCAGTGTTCAGGGGTTGTATTACGGTTGAAAATACCATATAGACAACCTTGATGGAACTGCTTGCAAATAATTTGCTTGGCAAGTACACACTGAATGTAACCCTGGTACAAGTTGTACTACAATGAATGAGCAGAAGAGAAAGGTGACGCTATTATTTTTAATGACATATTCACTTGCAGCAACAGAAGCATTATGTCGTACCCTTTAAGTACCCTGTGCTGTCTATGGACCACAACATTTTGTTCCAAGATCCAGAAACAGGCTGCACTGTGCAGCTAACAAGTTGTCCAGTGTGGCTATGGGAGTCAGTAGCTGCAGTTGTAGAATACAGTTACCTGAACTATACATGAACTCGACCACATTAAGCGCTAAAACAATGCACACTGGCGGCATCTTTGCCAACATTATTCCAGACCTGGGGCGTCTGGGAAGCGTAGCGGTCTATTCTGTCACCTACCAACATGGGAATCGCCGGTTCGAATCCCCGTGTTACCTCCGGCTTGGTCGGGCGTCCCTACAGACACAACTGACCTTTCGCAAAGTACCGCCCCAGAACGGTGCTTGTCCAATCCTACCTTAGCAACGGTTTCTATGTGAGGGAGGTCCGTCAAGCTCTCAAACAGACAGCAAAATGCTGAAACGGTGTGCTTATGGGATCTGCAAATCGGATCCTAGATATCTGAAACGTTTGGAGGGGGTATACTTTTCTTTCCCTTCCTGAAACCCAGAACACAAGAAGCGCAATGTTGGCAATGGATTTCACAGTATAGCAGAGCCCATGGCCAGCTTAATCCATCCAAAATCAGCAAAAATACCTGTCTGCTCCAAGCTAAGCTTGCTACTATTATTGATAGCTAATACAGTTAACGTACTGTAATGTGCATAGATAAGTAGACCCGTTAGCCAAGCGCTAACGGGTCGGACCCTTTAGTCGACTGGTTAACGTTGTCGCCTGCTGTGCAGGAGATACAGGGTCATGTCCTGGCTCTGACAGTCCGGCCGGGCTGCCCCTCGAAGTTGCTACAGTAGTGTTACTTTTACCCACACAATGATGATGATGATGATGATCATCATCATCATTCACACAATGATTATTACCACTATCAACATATCAACGTATTACTGACAAACAAAATAACTTTATGAATGTACCTGATGAACGTAACCAGCTTAGTCTGTGGCCAGAGATACCTAATTTAATGATAGCTAATGATAGCTGGCCCACTAACATACGTTTTTTATGCTAGTCACAGGTTAGCCAGGTTCCACCTTTCATTTCAGAGCATAAAGACCTGCGGGGAGGGTTGGCTGGGATGGTCACTGGCCAGTCTGACCTCCCCATATCCGAAAAGTCATACTGCCCACGGAGGCATCTCGTTTGCCTTATTTTGTTGAAAATACCGGTTCTGGTCCGAAGGTAAAAAAAAATCATGGGGCGGTTCCCCCCGGCCCCAGGGCATGTCCCTGGCCGCCCTGCGACCCCCAGGAGCCCATACAGAACCCAAGAAAAAGCCTGGATAAAAGAATGCCATGGGGAACCTTGGCCAAAATCAACACTATAATATGGTGATGTTGACTGGATTATTAAAAATATACCAATAATAGCTGAAATATTTAACTTACCCTACAGTGCAAGAGCACAATTGGTCCACAATGGGCTTCAGAATTAGTTGATGAGGTTTCTCATTCTTTGATTGCGACCAGTAAGCTTTACCCTCAATTACAGTCGCACCCGGCAGGCCGGAGTCCACGCAAGTCAGTTTTACTTTTAATATTCTGAATGTATCCTGCCACCGCATACTGTAACTCCTTCCTTTCACGGGATGATATTAAGGATGAATTACTCCAAAATACATCACTTATTTTTTCTGGGAATGTGCTGATTTCTTCCTTCATGTTTTGGGGTTTTCTGGCTACTTCCTGGATGGTTCTGAAACGCTTGATGGGCATAGCAACAATAACTAAGGGGGGGGGACTTTGCGAAAGGTCAATTTGCTGTGTCTGCGGGTGGGAAGCTGGATGTGGGTATGTGACCCGGTCACTGCACTAGCGCCTCCTCTGGTCGGTCGGGGCGCCTGTTTGGGGGGGAGGGGGAACTGAGGGGAATAGCATGATCCTCCCACACGCTACGTCTCCCTGGTGAAACTCCTCACTGTCAGGTGAAAAGAAGTGGCTGGCGACTCCACATGTATCAGAGGGGGCATGTGGTCACTAGCCTTCCCTGGATCGGCAGAGGGGGTGGAGCAGTGACCGGGACGGCCCAGAAGAGTGGGATAATTGGCTGGGTACAATTGGGGAGAAAAAGGGGAAAAAGGAAAAATCCCCAAAAAAACCCAAAACATTATTCCAGACCTGTCAGTCCAGTGAAAAACACAATGCATATACAAGAGGCTTCACTGTAGCATCACTGCTCCCTGGCTAGCATCACTGCTCCCTGGCTAGCATCACTGCTCCCTGGCTAGCATCACTGCTCCCTGGCTAGCATCACTGCTCCCTGGCTAGCATCACTGCTCCCTGGCTAGCATCACTGCTCCCTGGCTAATCAACTTAGCATGCTTCCAGTTTTCACAATGTTTCACTTTACCAAACACCAGAAATACTGCCATTTATCACCAGCATCAATGTTTACTAGGTTATGCTAATGAGTTTTTTCTCTGTAGGCCATATAGCTTCAACTAAACAAGAGTTTCAAACCTGGGGGAAAAAACTGCAAAGTCTACAAAGCAGTTCCTCCACTGTTGGTGAACACAATGTTATTCAGTGCATAGTGAGATGGGTAGAACACGTGCATTTCTTGGTGAACGAGGGCCCATCTGGAAACAATAAGATGCCCTTGAAAGTGTACGGACAAGGGAAGCATCTTATGTACTCCCTATGAGGCCATTCAGCAGGAAAGACAATCCCCAAATAGTTTATCAGCAGGACCTCTTGTTACAGCTGAAAAAGCCAAAAGAAATCTGACTGAGACATTTACATGCAACAATATATTGAAACGAAAACCTAGGTGCCTTAATACTCATATTGTACTTAATCTAATTTTGACCATACCCTTGGTAAAGAGAATATTTTTACTGGTTTATGATCATAGTTAGCTTACCCGGGGTGTGACAGAGTCCTAACTGAACGCAGGTGAAAAGGAGTGTTCACTTTGACAGTGTAAGTGTGTAACTTTTAATAATGAAAAGCCAACAGTAAATCAGAGGTGGGCAATCCATGGATATAATATATAAATATGTTGCTATGAGACTAGATGTGTTGTGGGATTGTGGTACTGGTAATATGGTGATATAATTTAAATGTTGTCATTTCCTGGTCATAGAGGCTGAATTACAGTAAAGTAAGACAGTTTTCTTAACTTATTTGACTGTTTTAGGAAAATGAACAATTAACATCTCTACCTGCTTGTTCATCATATCCACATTACTATATATTTCTGGTGCCATTGAAGATGGCTGCCATGCATCTAGCTCTGCCTCAAATTAACATTTTTTTTTATGTCTACTTACTGGTTTTGTTGAGTGTTTTTCAAGATTCAGGATTACTTTATTTGTCCTGAGGAAAATTTGTCTTGGACATAAAGGCTGCCAAATAAAAATAAATACAATATAGTGCAGTAACACACATAAAGTGCATTTAAATAGGTGCAACACAGCCCTTCATTTCACACCCTCCTCATGTCCTGAGTTCAGGACATAATAGAGGGATGAAAGAGTTTTTATACCTGTTCAGGTATCTTTCCCTGTATTTAATAGGAGCCCTGTAGCATCTACCTGATAGGAGCAGTCTGTATTCTGAATACAGGACTTGAGAGGGGTCAGTGATAATGTTCCTAACCTGTTTGGCTATTGTCTTCTCAAAGAGCAGTTGGAGGCAGGGATGCTCCCTCACCCCCATCACTTTCATTGCTGTGTGGACTAGTCTGTTCATTGTGATTTTAACTTAACTGTTATGTCACGAAACCAAGCTGAAATTCCATAACAGAATATATGCTTTATCACAGCATGATAAAATAACATCATTATCCTCTGTCCAACCCCAACACCCTGAGTCTGTACAAAAAGTAGAAATTCTGTTGCATCCAAGTACATACAGCATTCACATGGACATGCCAAGACAGATTACAGTCAATACGAACATAAGGATGAACCTGGGTAATACATGTGTAATGGATCTGTAGTGGAGAATGATCCTCCAGATGTCCTGGATCAAAGATCATTCTTTCTCTTTTCTTAGTGTTTACAATGAAATGATGGCCATCACACCATCGTACAAACAATTCATCTTCTAAACTAAACCCAGAAATGCCAGAGTCTGTATCCATAAGTCCCAAGATGGCAGTGTCATCAGAAAACTTAACAAAAGTGCTGGGATGACTGCTAGTACAATCATTTGTATATAAACAGAAAGGGAGAACTCACACATCCTTGAGGAACGCCTGTGTTGGACTTTAGACTCAGATGATGTCTGATTCACTCAGACCTGTTGGGTCCTGTTGGTCAGAAAGGAGTGCTACTACCTGATGATATATGGGTTAACATACATCTGTCTGAGCTTACTGAGAAAGATATGTGGCTGCAGGGTATTAAAAGCAGAGCTGGAGTCTACAAACATAAGTCTTATACATAGGTCTTGGGGTTTTCAAGGTGTTGCAAAATAAAGTGTATCATGGTTAGTTTAGCATCTTTATAGGCAAACTGATAAGAATCTAGCTCTATTTTTGTTTGACTTCACCTTCCACACCATCATCTTTTCCAGACACTACATTACAATAGAGGTCAGGGCTGCTGGTCTATAGTCATTATTTTCCTGGGGAACAGGCTTTTTTTTTTTGGAATTGGAGTAACAATTGCCTTTTTCTACCGAGATGGGACTAAATGTGAATCAACAGACCTTTGAAAGACAGAGACCGAGGCTGGTGTAAGATCCTCTAAACATCTCTAAAAAGGAACGCTGAGACACCATCAGAGCCTGTTGCCGTATTGGTGTTGCCATCCATCCATTATCCAAACCGCTTATCATGCTCTCAGGGTTGCGGAGATGCTGGAGCCAATCCCAGCAGTCATTGGGCATCAGGCAGGGAGACACCCTGGACAGGCCGCCAGACCATCACAGGGTCCACACACACACGCACACACACACACACACACACACACACACACACACACACACACACACACACACACACACACACACACACCTCCCTCTCTCTCTCTGTGTCTCTCCCCCCCTCTCTCCAGCAAAATGCACGTGCTTCAGTTTATTCTACACTGTTCACTTCCTGCCATACCACTCCTGCGCTATATACAGATACATTTCACATATCTATTACAACTGCATACCTCTGTATACTGTTACATTATCATGTCTACTGTTAATTTTACATTCAATGTGTGACTTTGTGGAAATTTATTATTCTCCAGTCTGTATACACTGTGAATTTTAATTGACTTTTAGTCCAATTTCTTTGTTGTGGTTGCTATTTTAGCTTAGTTTTAATTTCTCAGGGTGGATTGTAAATACTGTAATTTTAAGTTTTATAGTTTTTTTTTTTTCATTTTTATATGTTTTGAGTTTAAACTTAATCTGTTTATGTCATATTCTTTATTTTATTTTCTTTTTTAGGTTGAACTAAGAAAAGCCTGACACGCCGTCTTGTTGTGCATTTGACGACTTGAATTTGAACTAATGATCATTTATCAACATTTTCTGATGTGTAAATATATTACGAAAGAACCAATTGATTTTTAGCATTTTTATTGAGCTGTGCTTGTTTTATGATAACCCAGTGTGTTTTTATGTTGTTGTTTTTTTCTCTACATTTTTATGTGATTTTATTGGTGTGGTATCTGTGACACTAGCTTGGACACCTGTCTGCAAACAAATGTCCCTTGCTGGGACAATAAAGCCTTGAGCATGAACAATAACCGTCACCAGAATATCATCACATTCTCCGTACCAAGGTATTCAGTCACAAACATCGTGATATCTAGATTTGGTCGTTACTGCCCAGCCCTACAGTGAATTGGCAGGCGATGTGCTCTTGTCAATATTTCCAAAGCAGGCAAAAACTGCAAGTTGTGCAAGAACCTCCTTCTCAGAGGAGACCGGGTGAGTTCAGCTCCTGTGTGCCGTGCAGACAGAGTGACGTGTCCCCCGCCTCCCCCCCACGCATGTCCAGAAACACTAACAGACAGAGAGGCAGAGATGTTAATTACACCCAGGTTTTCACCGTGGTCCGGAGAAAAGCCTTACTGGTTTTATCTGTCTCCAAAGCTGCTACAGTCCGGTTCAGATAGTTTGCGCTCGGTGAACATTCTCCTTTGAGTAAGGGCCTACTGTGTTGAAATCTAAGACTCCCCCAGCCCTCCTCTCCACTCCGTGTTGTGCACACGTGTGTTTGATTACTGCTTCAGGTTGGTAAAACAAGTGAGAAAGGGGTCTGAGTCAGGTCCAACTAGCGCACCTCCCATCCCAGAACTATATCTCATCTCCAAACAGACCTCCACCACAGGGAGACGCCACAGCAGCCGGAGGCCATGTTGGGGGAAAATATGAAAATAAAAACGAGGAGAGAGAAGCAAAAACGATGGGAGCAAATGTTGTGCTTTTCTTTCCACAGGGCTTCATCCAAAAAAATCCTCGCTAATTTGATGAGACGGAATTTTACTTTGTGTTTCCAAGTGATCCCTAATCTATTATTCATAGCGTCCGCCCAGGAGGGACGGACTGCATGGCCCGGCATGAAAATGCAAAAGTGACTCGGGAATCAAAGACCCATAATATGCTGTAATTTGAACCAGTGGGGTTCTCTCAGTGAATTCCACTTCTGCCTGTTTACTACCTGTCTCTATCTTTAACACGAGAGCGACGGGGATTTCACTCCTACCTAAAATGACCATGCGCGGTCAAAATGGCCGCCAGTTTTTAAACTCTATATTCTGTCAAGACTGAGATATTAATGCATTGCATGTGTTAGTATGTCTGTTAGGAAACGACTGACACCAAAATTAACATTTTAACAAGTGTAATGCTATTTTTAAACAATTTAAACTTCAGAGAGACATGGTCGAGCTTAAATAGCAAAATTGAAAAAGTGAAAATATTACCTGAACAACAAAACAGAAAACACATATTGCTGATCTAACAAACGTAACAAGGCCTGTAAAACATGAAAATAGAACTGAAAAAGAATTGGAAATAACAATTGAAACAATCCCAAACAATGACCGGAACTTAAAAAAACTACTAGAACGACCGTGGGCGGTCATTTTGACCGCCACGATTTTTAAACTGTATTCTGTCAAGTGTGGTGACCCACATCTATATAGCGAGAGACATTCACCTAAGAGGACGGTGTACCTTTAAGGGAAGAGGCGAGGGCTCAGATAATGCACTTCCGCTTCCGGTTGACAGTTCAGTGTCGTTGTCGAATGTATGACATGCTAAGTTGGAGCTAGTAAACTACCTCGACTACGTCTACTCTCACGTCTCCTGTCTCGTTGTTTTCTAACTCCACACAAGATAAATATTCAGTTGAGATATTAATGCATTACATATGTTAGTATGTCTGTTAAGAAACTAACTGACAACAAAATTAACATTTTAACAACTTTAATACTATTTTTCAAACAATTTAAAATGGCCGCTGTCCAACGCCTGTCAATACTGCAGCGCCTCGGTGGTAGCCATGGTGCGTCTGTAACGGCGTCTGTAACCAGACATGTTGGACATAATCAGGAATCAAGTCTAGACTGTTACTCTGCACTGGAGGACGCTAGTGTGCTTCTAGGACAGAGCAGCGAACTTCACGAAGGAAATGACGCCACCAACACACGTCATAAATACTGACATGACGCACACCATCACGCGCAAATTAAGCGCGGCCATTTTGACCGCCCATTGTCGTTTTAGGTAGAGCTTATCATAACTTTTTTGTGCAATTGATCTAAAATAATTTAAATACAAATATATGCAATTTTAGGAGCATTCAGTGAGCGGCGGGTCTGTATTCCCCTGCCCCCCACAAAGTTATTAAACTTTGAAAATCCAAAACGGTCAAAATGACGGGCTTGGTCGTTCATAAAATAGATAAATAAACAAATAAAAAAGATGGAAACCATGTGAGATAAAAGTGAAGGGCGGTGTTATTGTTTTGTCTCTAGGTGCTATGCATTGACTTGACACGTCAGTCCTAAACACGCTTGACTCGTCTTTCTTCTTCTCTGGTCCTCCCTCCATGGGAAGGTTAACCCAACTCGGGTGTCAGGAAGACGGCGCGCCCCTTGTGTGTTCGGGGGTCATATTGAACCCATGCAGGTTTTGCCATCACAAAGCTCTCATAAAACCACAACTACCACACGACCACGAAGCTTTAATATCTGTTCATCAAATTCCATCAAATCACTTCTTCAGTTTGTACTGAGTTCCCTGGTCCACATCTCATAAAACAGAGCACACACGCACACACACACACACACACACACACACACACACACACACACACACACACACACACACACACACACACACACACACACACACACACACACACACACACTATTTCAAATACAAGAACAAGAATTCAAAACCCACCTGAATTATTTGGTGAAGATAAAAAGTGAATATTTATTATTCAGCAATAACTGACTAATATTAGGCACACTTCTATGCCTGCATTTAAAAAGATAATTTTACATTTTTAATCTTAATAAAATTTGTGGAATCTAAATTGAAAATTGTAGACCTATTGAAAAAAAAGACAGTTATAGTACAGTACTCAAACACTTAACAGTGTGTGTGTGTGTGTGTGTGTGTATGTGGGACTCCTCAGTTTTCTCCCTGCTCCTCCGATTTGCTCCCTCTCCAAATTAGCGAAGGAACATTCCAGGAAGGATGCTGACGTCGTTTCCACCCCCCGAGCTCCTCTTGCCTCCTGCAGTAACTGCCTCCCTGTAGGAGGGCTCTGCCTGCCTTCCTGCACAGCTTCAGCTCTGCACAGCTTCAGCTCAGCTCGCTGCTCCACCTTCTCCAACAACACATCCAAGACATTAGAGAGGATGAGGAAGGGACCGCTGACCTTCTCCAGGTTGTGAACTCTCATATGGTTTTAATTTTCACGACCAATTGAGCTATTGTTCTTTTTTTTTAATTAAACAAATAAACTATAAAATGTCAAAAATAACAAATGCCCATCAGAGGATGTCTCAAACGTTTTTCTTCGAAAGGAGCATCAGCTCATTTACTAACGACATGAGTCAGAGGAAGGCAAGCTGTATAACCAGGTTTACACCATTCATCTACGTATTTCCACAATGGTAATCTAGTTGATGAGCTGACTAATTGTTTTAAGTCCTGTTGTTATTTATGTGTGTGTGTGTGTGTGTGTGTGTGTGTGTGTGTGTGTGTGTGTGTGTGTGTGTGTGTGTGTGTGTGTGTGTGTGTGTGTGTGTGTGTGTGTGTGTGTGTGTGTGTGTGTGTGTGTCTCGATGTCTCCTTGGGGATGAATGACGTATTCTGATTCTGCTTCTCATGGCAGGATGGAAAGTGCTCACGATCTTCCTGGAATCTGGAAGAGGCCACAGACCCGGCATTCCCAAATCCCCCGCTACGATACCAGTTAGATAAAAGACAGTTGTGAAAGATCCTCCACTGTAAAAGGAGCTGATAAATGAGTTAAGCTTTTTTTTTTGCAATTACAAGAAATAAACAAGATAAACCAACGTGTACGAGATATCAGTGTTTTATTTATTCAGACTCCTACGTGTGGTTTTCTTATACGCTCGGCGTGATGACATAGTCAATGTAAATCTAGTTATCATTATTACTGTTAGTGGGAATTCTACCTGTCAAAAATATCACAGTCTCCCAAAAATGTGTCTAAAAGTAACGTCTTCTTCATGACATTAAACTAAATCCGTATCTGAGTGAAGCCTGATGAGAGGTCTTGAGGCCCCATGTGGCGGTGCATTTGTTAGCTAGAGGAACAGCTAACGGGCCTCTTCTCAGGTCCCGGGTTGTAGGTGTGAGGAAGGCTCTCCGGCCAACTGCCCTAAACAGTTGTCGTGTTTCACTGCTGTAAAAAAAAAAAAAAGAAAAGAAAAAAAGAAAAAGAAAACTCCTGAAATCTTGAGAAGACACTGAGAGGTGTGAGGCGACTTGTCCTATTCCCTAAACTGGCAGTAGAGCCTCATTAGCTGAACCGAGGAAGCAGGAAGCAGCTGTCCCATGCAAGCGAAGCATGCATGTCTGTCTGTCTGTCTGTCTGTCTGTCTGTCTGACTGACTACCCAGCCCCGGTCTGCCCACCGTGTTCCTCATCAGGCTGCTCTGCTCGTGTTTGGGATGACAAAACACGTACAGGACCCAGAGGGAGGGAGGAGGGGGAGGACGGGGTTGTTTTGTTTTGGGCCTTCCATCCACATTAAGCCGACGTGTTCCACCACCGAAAAGGGGGATAGATTTGAAAATGGCGGTCTGGTGTGGAGGGTGAAAATGGAGCTGCCATGTGATGGCCCTGTAAATATGATGCTGCCATATGATGGCCCTGTAAATATGACGCTGCCATGTGATGGCCCTGTAATATGATGCTGCCATATGATGGCCCTGTAATATGATGCTGCCATGTGATGGCCCTGTAATATGATGCTGCCATGTGGTGGCCCTGTAAATATGACGCTGCCATGTGATGGCCCTGTAATATGATGCTGCCATATGATGGCCCTGTAATATGATGCTGCCATGTGATGGCCCTGTAAATATGATGCTGCCATATGATGGCCCTGTAATATGATGCTGCCATGTGATGGCCCTGTAATATGATGCTGCCATGTGGTGGCCCTGTAAATATGATGCTGCCATATGATGGCCCTGTAAATATGACGCTGCCATGTGATGGCCCTGTAATATGATGCTGCCATATGATGGCCCTGTAATATGATGCTGCCATGTGATGGCCCTGTAATATGATGCTGCCATGTGGTGGCCCTGTAAATATGACGCTGCCATGTGATGGCCCTGTAATATGATGCTGCCATATGATGGCCCTGTAATATGATGCTGCCAGGTGATGGCCCTGTAAATATGATGCTGCCATGTGATGGCCCTGTAAATATGATGCTGCCATGTGATGGCCCTGTAAATATGGTGCTGCCATGTGATGGCCCTGTAATATGATGCTGCCATGTGATGGCCCTGTAATATGATGCTGCCATGTGATGGCCCTGTAAATATGATTCTGCCATATGATGGCCCTGTAAATATGACGCTGCCATGTGATGGCCCTGTAATATGATGCTGCCATGTGATGGCCCTGTAATATGATGCTGCCATGTGATGGCCCTGTAAATATGATTCTGCCATATGATGGCCCTGTAAATATGACGCTGCCATGTGATGGCCCTGTAATATGATGCTGCCATATGATGGCCCTGTAATATGATGCTGCCATGTGATGGCCCTGTAATATGATGCTGCCATGTGATGGCCCTGTAAATATGATGCTGCCATGTGGTGGCCCTGTAATATGATGCTGCCATGTGATGGCCCTGTAATATGATGCTGCCATGTGGTGGCCCTGTAATATGATGCTGCCATATGATGGCCCTGTAAATATGACGCTGCCATGTGATGGCCCTGTAATATGATGCTGCCATGTGATGGCCCTGTAAATATGATGCTGCCATGTGATGGCCCTGTAAATATGATGCTGCCATGTGATGGCCCTGTAATATGATGCTGCCATATGATGGCCCTGTAATATGATGCTGCCATGTGATGGCCCTGTAATATGATGCTGCCATGTGATGGCCCTGTAACTATGATGCTGCCATGTGATGGCCCTGTAAATATGACGCTGCCATGTGATGGCCCTGTAATATGATGCTGCCATATGATGGCCCTGTAATATGATGCTGCCATGTGATGGCCCTGTAATATGATGCTGCCATGTGGTGGCCCTGTAAATATGACGCTGCCATGTGATGGCCCTGTAATATGATGCTGCCATATGATGGCCCTGTAATATGATGCTGCCATGTGATGGCCCTGTAAATATGATGCTGCCATATGATGGCCCTGTAATATGATGCTGCCATGTGATGGCCCTGTAATATGATGCTGCCATGTGGTGGCCCTGTAAATATGATGCTGCCATATGATGGCCCTGTAAATATGACGCTGCCATGTGATGGCCCTGTAATATGATGCTGCCATATGATGGCCCTGTAATATGATGCTGCCATGTGATGGCCCTGTAATATGATGCTGCCATGTGGTGGCCCTGTAAATATGACGCTGCCATGTGATGGCCCTGTAATATGATGCTGCCATATGATGGCCCTGTAATATGATGCTGCCAGGTGATGGCCCTGTAAATATGATGCTGCCATGTGATGGCCCTGTAAATATGATGCTGCCATGTGATGGCCCTGTAAATATGGTGCTGCCATGTGATGGCCCTGTAATATGATGCTGCCATGTGATGGCCCTGTAATATGATGCTGCCATGTGATGGCCCTGTAAATATGATTCTGCCATATGATGGCCCTGTAAATATGACGCTGCCATGTGATGGCCCTGTAATATGATGCTGCCATGTGATGGCCCTGTAATATGATGCTGCCATGTGATGGCCCTGTAAATATGATTCTGCCATATGATGGCCCTGTAAATATGACGCTGCCATGTGATGGCCCTGTAATATGATGCTGCCATATGATGGCCCTGTAATATGATGCTGCCATGTGATGGCCCTGTAATATGATGCTGCCATGTGATGGCCCTGTAAATATGATGCTGCCATGTGGTGGCCCTGTAATATGATGCTGCCATGTGATGGCCCTGTAATATGATGCTGCCATGTGGTGGCCCTGTAATATGATGCTGCCATATGATGGCCCTGTAAATATGACGCTGCCATGTGATGGCCCTGTAATATGATGCTGCCATGTGATGGCCCTGTAAATATGATGCTGCCATGTGGTGGCCCTGTAATATGATGCTGCCATGTGATGGCCCTGTAATATGATGCTGCCATGTGGTGGCCCTGTAATATGATGCTGCCATGTGATGGCCCTGTAAATATGATGCTGCCATGTGATGGCCCTGTAAATATGATGCTGCCATGTGATGGCCCTGTAAATATGACGCTGCCATGTGATGGCCCTGTAAATATGACGCTGCCATGTGATGGCCCTATAAATATGACGCTGCCATGTGATGGCCCTGTAACTATGATGCTGCCATGTGATGGCCCTGTAACTATGATGCTGCCATGTGATGGCCCTGTAACTATGATGCTGCCATGTGATGGCCCTGTAATATGATGCTGCCATGTGATGGCCCTGTAATATGATGCTGCCATGTGATGGCCCTGTAAATATGATGCTGCCATGTGATGGCCCTGTAAATATGACGCTGCCATGTGATGGCCCTGTAACTATGATGCTGCCATGTGATGGCCCTGTAATATGATGCTGCCATGTGATGGCCCTGTAACTATGATGCTGCTATGTGATGGCCCTGTAAATATGACGCTGCCATGTGATGGCCCTGTAACTATGATGCTGCCATGTGATGGCCCTGTAATATGATGCTGCCATGTGATGGCCCTGTAACTATGATGCTGCCATGTGATGGCCCTGTAACTATGATGCTGCCATGTGATGGCCCTGTAATATGATGCTGCCATGTGATGGCCCTGTAAATATGATGCTGCCATGTGATGGCCCTGTAACTATGATGCTGCCATATGATGGCCCTGTAACTATGATGCTGCCATGTGATGGCCCTGTAACTATGATGCTGCCATGTGATGGCCCTGTAACTATGATGCTGCCATGTGATGGCCCTGTAATATGATGCTGCCATGTGATGGCCCTGTAATATGATGCTGCCATGTGATGGCCCTGTAAATATGACGCTGCCAAGTGATGGCCCTGTAATATGATGCTGCCATGTGATGGCCCTGTAAATATGACGCTGCCATGTGATGGCCCTGTAATATGATGCTGCCATGTGATGGCCCTGTAATATGATGCTGCCATGTGATGGCCCTATAATATGATGCTGCCATGTGATGGCCCTGTAAATATGACGCTGCCAAGTGATGGTCATGTGACGTTTTACCAGTTTTCGCCATGAAATCGGCGTTTGCAAATTTCTCTGAAGTAATGTAGATGTAGTTTAAATCTTATATTTTTCTGTAAAATTTGATGCACAAAATTTGCCGGACTTTTTTTTCTTTCTTTCTTAATGCTCCCATGAAATAAATTTATAGCCAATATTTCCTGCCTGGCCACATTTGACCCATAATACCACAGATGTACAAACTAGCTTCATAACTTTCAAAATACAATTAAGGGGTGGTCATTTTGTGTGTTTATTAGCCTTGTGTTGAAGATATAATGAGTAAAAAAGAGAGAAAAATACAAAGCAAACAAAGAAAAAAAAAAACAGTGTTGCTGTTGTACCTGAGAGGGTTGGTCATGTTTGACCCGAGCAGAACGGGGCCTTCATGCTCCCGCTTCAGGACTACCTTTAAAACCAGAACAACCAAGGCAGACATTATGGCCAGTTTGGATTTTCAAAGTTTAATAACTGTGAAGAAGAAATACAGCCCTGCCACTCCCAAAACTGCATATATTTGCATTAAAACAAGTTTTAGACCAATCGCACAAAAAAACGACCGTGACCGCTTGTAATTTGTGCGTGATCGTGCGTCATGTCACAATTTATGACGTGTGTTGGTGGCGTCATTTCCTTCGTAAAGTTCACTGCTCTGACCTAGAAACACACTAGCGTCCTCCGGTGGAGAGTCACAGTCTAAGACGCTCCATGGCTACCACCGAGGCACTGCAGTATTGACAGGCGTTGGGCAGCGGCCATTTTAAATTGTTTGAAAAATAGAATTAAAAGTTGTTAAAATGTTAATTTTGGGGTCAGTTAGTTTCTTAACAGACACACTAACATATGTAATGCATTAATATCTCAACTGGGTATTTATCTTGACAGAATATAGAGTTTAAAAAACGTGGCGGTCAAAATGACCGCCCACGGCCGTTCTAGTAGTTTTAGTTTTTAAGTTCTGGTCGTTGTTTGGGACTGTTTCAATATTTATTGTCAGTTCTTTTGTTTTTTTTACGTCTCATGTTTTATAGGCCTTGTTTTGTTTGTTAGATTAGCAATATGTGTTTTCCGTTTTGTTTTTCAGGTAATATTTTCACTCTTTCAATTTTGCTATTCAAGTTCGACCACGTCTCTCTGAAGTTTAAATTGTTTAAAATACAAAATACAATTATAATTGTTAAAATGTTAATGTTGGTGTCAGTCGTTCCCTAACAGACACATGCAATGCATTAATATCTCAGTTGGGGGTATTTATCCCGACAGGAAATAGAGTTTAAAAACCTGCGGTCATTTTGACCGCCAACGGTCGTCTTAGTGGCATGGCTTCATATTGGTGTGCAGGCTTTCGGGCCCGCTTGTGAAACAAAAGACGGTGTGTGGTGTGTGTGGCGTGTGGCGTGCAGATTCTTCATTCCTCTTCCCGGGCCCACATAACACATCCTGTCTGCCGCCGTCTCCCTCCGCGCCCCGCTCGGCAGATGCCCACACAGGGATGGGAAGCCATTGTATCTAATTGCAATGCTCAGGGTTTTGATTACACTCCTGCCCGGGAAGCACAACACTGTAAAAACAACAATTGCTCAGAGGCCACCGAGCAGCAGGAGGTGCAATTTCCTCCCCTTCTTAATGAGAGAACATCTCAAAAGGTAAAAGGGAGGAATTTATACTTTAATTCCATTTCCAAGGTAATAACACGTGGGCCCCTTAATTTATTAGTTTATTAAAGGGGAAGCTCGGCCCTGGACTATTTCTCTCGCGCTCAGTGTTCACGGATCCTTCCGTCCTGTTTCCCTCATATTTCTCAAATTATTAACTCCAATGCCGGCTCCCCTCAGGGACGGAGTGATGTAATGGATTAATAAGGCAACTGTAATGCGCCGTGCTTGTTGGTGTCTTCAGGAAATACTTGCTAAATAAAATGGAATCGGAGCAGGGGGACCCCCGGGGGTCCCGGGGTCTCGCAGGTCCTCCCTGTTCCTGTAGTCGGCTGCTGGTTCTCCAGGACGGTCTCTACTCTTCACAATGAAACCTGACACTGTAGGCCTTGACACCGATTTTTCTTTCAATATTTTTAATAGTTTTTTAATGCAATAACAAACGCTGCTTTAGTGAGATTTGTATCTCAGTTCAAACACCAAAGCATATTATAACAGTATTATGTTCACGGAAACCTGCATGGATGTGAAGCTTTCTTTGAAATCACGCTTTTTGTCAGGGGTCGACGGAAAGTAAGTGTGTGTGTGTGTGTGTGTGTGTGTGTGTGTGTGTGTGTGTGTGTGTGTGTGTGTGTGTGTGTGTGTGTGTGTGTGTGTGAGACGTTTAAGTGATTGGCCAGTCCAGCAGAACCAAATGTGTGAATCCAGCCGTGACCTTCAGACCTTCATCATCATTTAAATCTCTCAGCACAGAAGAGTCGCATGTACAAAAAAACAAAAACAAAACTATTGTTTTGTTAAAAGAAACAAAAGAAAAAACTGCAAAGAACAGCTGACTTTCCGTACCACAACCGCAGTCACAGTAAGAGTTTAGGTCTTAAATTATTACTATTATTATTATTATTATTATTATTTTCTTGTTTAGAAATTGTTGAAATGCTTACAGGTAAATAAAACCAGTTTAACAACCTCATGATAAAACAAGACATCACAAAATTGGATAATATACAAAAATAATTTATGCACTGCATGACAGACGATGATCACATGACGTCTGCTGATGAAGATGAACTTAACACATGACTGTAAAAGAGGAAGCTGACTCCTGTGTTCCAGATAGGTCCATCTGAAAGACTAAAGCCTGGCCTGCTATTTACTACCGCTGCACCTGACGATTATTTTCATTATCGATTATTGCCCCCCCCCCTTTTTTTCTCCCCACTTGTACCCGTCCAATTACCCCACCCCCTCTGCTGATCCGGGGAGGGCTGCAGACTACCACATGTCTCCTGCAATACATGTGGAGTCGCCAGCCGCTTCTTTTCACCTGACAGTGAGGAGTTTCACCAGGGGGACGTAGCGCGTGGGAGGATCACGCTATTCCCCCCCAGTTCCACCCCCTCCTCCCAACAGGCGTCCTGACCGACCCCGACCGCACTAGTGTAGCGACCAGGACACATACCCATATCCGGTGTAACAGCCCAAAGATATACCCCCTAGTCAGGCTATACAAGGGGTTAAAGTGGACTAGCCTGTTTTATACCCCCGGTATATTCTGGGCTAGTCCAGTTTATACCCCAGGGTATTATTTAGGCTAGGCTATTTCACACACCCCTAGGCCAGATTATACCCCCCCCCATACACACACACACACACACACACACACACACACACACACACACACACACACACACACACACAGACCCAGGGTTAAAGTGGGCTAGCCTGTTTTATACCCCCGGTATATTCTCGGCTAGTCCAGTTTATACCCGAGGGTATTATTTAGGCTAGGCTATTTCATACCCTTCAAAGACAGATTATACACCCCACACTCTGGTACACAAAATAATCAAGGTCACAGTATTCAATTTTGACTTAATTTCACACGCTGATGACACAACCTTATAAACTATCATACAACAGCTAGTGCCAACCATCTGGAACTGTGACGAATCTTGAATAAAATGGAGGCTATAAAATAAAATAAATAATACAATAAAATAAAAAGGCTGTATTAGTGAATCATACTAATCTATAAAGGGTCCCAGAGCCCCTTTTTTCTCTCTCTTATGCTGTTGCTGTTGTAATCTATGTTTGGATCGGGTACATGCAGTTTCTGTACCCTGCAAATACTCTGCTGTGAAACTTCTTGCAACGTGAAAGTCTTCGACTGTTAGTTGTACGCCGAGGAAGAAACCATCTTCTGAGCATGAAGAACTTTGAACTCAAATGCAAGCTCTCAGGACTCTGAACCAATCTAGACTACTTGACATAACCGCAGTGCTAAGTTCTCTGAACGCTGAACTCCACCAAACGCTAACAAGCGTTCAAATAGTCTGAAAATAACCCGACTGCACCGCCCTCCGGCTTCAATGAGGACCCACCGGCGGGTGACCCCTGCTTCTGAACCAAGTCTTCCAACATCATCCACGTGTCTCTTCCATGCTCCCCAAGCCAGCACAACGCATCCAATCATAATGTTGCTTTGCAAACTAATCAAGTGCAGACTTCAGTGAATCGTGAGCTAACAAAACATCTAAACACTGGTTACAACATTGAAGTGCTCTGACACATTCTCAAGATAAAACGCATGATCTGTCAAGCTCTGGAAACTAAAGCTGGCAGGATATGTTAGCCACTGCATTGACTGGTCAACCTTGGTATATAGTGTAATGTCACATCCCAACAAAGTGGCTGTGGCCATGACCTCGGCATCAGTCGCCCATACTCCATCCCGTGATATTCCAGAGGCAGTCACATAGTCATTCACGTTCTGGTTCTGGTTCTGGTTCTGGTAGTGTTGGAGCTTCATGTTGATGTTAGTGTGGCGGTGTACTGCATACATGTAAACTTTCAGATCTCTATCACCTTCCTAGCCTATTAGCTTTTGGCTAACTAGCAAATGTTTTTAGCCCTTTTAGCTAAGGTAATAAATATTTTAGCTTAAAAAAATCAGAAATGACAGCAAAAACTTGCTTTTTAACACATATATGTTCACTGGGAACCTTCCTAACCTTCCTAACCTTGATCTGCCAATGTGAAGGACATTTGTATGCATTAACAGAAGTTTGATCGATAAGTGATCAAGAGATCGAGAGAGCTGTCTACTCACCATGCTTGCTGAAATTACTGCATGTCAAGAGCAAAATGACTTCAAAACACTGTGTTTCACATACAACTGTTAGAGTTATGAAATAGCACCCCCTGTAACCCGGATTGGGGGGGGGGGGTAAAATCTGAACTAGAGGAGTATAGCCTGGCCTAGCCCAAAATATACCTCGGGGTATAAACCAGCCTGGGCTATTTTATACCTCAGGGTATATTTTAGGCTAGGCCAGACTATAGCGGGGTATAGTTTGGCGGGGGGTTAATCTGGCCTGCTACACCAGCTTCCCACCCGCAGACACGGCCAACTGTGTCTGTAGGGATGCCCGATCAAGCTGGAGGTAACACAGGGATTCGACCCGGCGATCCCCATGTTTGTAGGCAACAGAATAGACCACCACACCACCCGGACGCCCATTATCAATTATTGTTTTGATTAGTTAATTAATCATTCAGTCAGTCCATAGAATATAAAAGACAAAGACAGATGAAGTTCCTACAGCCCAAAGTGGTGTCTTCTGATCAGCAGCTGAAAACCCCAAGAAGTCTTCATTTTATCATGACATGAATTGGAGAAAGGCCAGCAAATCTGAGCCAAGCTGTAACCAGCAAATGTTTGGACCTTTTACTTGATAAGTGTCTAAAACGATTAATCGATTACCAAAATTATAATAGATTAATGTTCGGTCAGCTGCCTAATTGATTAATCGACCAATCATTTCAGCACTAACATTTGGCCATTTGGTCTTTACTCATGGGCTTGGCCAAAAGCGACCGGCCTGCTTGGATGCTGGAGTTGGAACAAGGTCATGCAGAGCCTTCATTGTTATGCAAAATAATTGCTTATTTTGAAAAGAAACAGGTAATCGGTGCAGACATGCCGAATGATGGGAGACATGTTTCCATGTCTTAGCTCCAGGTAAAGGCCTATCTGCAGCATTCTGGATGCATTATAGGATTCCTACCTCGTCTTTAGTCGGCAAACAGAACAGCACACAAGACAACAGGAGGTAAAAGCATGTGTGATTTTTATTCCTAAGACTATTCTGCAATGTTTTTGTGAAGGGGGAAATAACAAGCATTTTGGTTTGTTGCACAAACTTGAGGCTGGAGAGAAATATTTCTCCATAACTGTTGAGGACAGGCTTAACTTTTGTACCGGGAAGGCAGGACTGAATTAGTAAGAAATTTTATCAACATATCAATTGAATCCAGACAAAACTGAGGTTTTGTCTGGATTCAATTGCAAGAACTTTTTTTTTGTACATCTAGTCTTAATGTCCTCCAGACAAACATGCAGAGAAACCACTTCCCTCCGCTCAACAAAGAGGCTTGTCCAGAAATAAATAAGCTGGAATCATGCATTTGTTCACATTCTATTGGAGCTCCCTCCCTCTGGTTCTTTTTCTCTTCCCGTTACATTCATCAGTCAGTAACCCTGTGTTGAAGTGTCTGTTGTGGAGGTTAAATCAGCCCTTGCAACATTCCCTTCCATCTCTGACTCCGGTTTCCCTCTCAGCCCGCTGACTTGGTTTAGTTGACCTTGCTCTGTGCAGCATCATGTGAAGCAGAGACGAGCTGTGCGTCAGGCGGAGGAAGAAACGCTAAAAAGTGCCTCTCTTTGCAGAAGGCTGATAAATGACATTGGTCACAGCTGCCACATCAACACCATGTATCTTCAAAATGTCACCTTATTGGGCATGGGGGAAAACTGAATAGTTTTCCAGGATGATGACCGTGTGTTTTTACTAAAGGCCGTTGTCAACTCTGAAAAGGATTCATTGACCTCAGTGCTATGAAGCTCGCTCAACCTGTTAAAGAACCAAACATAAAAGCAAAATGTGTAAATCCTCCAGCTAATCTGTAGTCGTTTTCCCTCGACTACACATTAGTGCTTCTGCTTTTAGCCATCTGGAGTGAAATGATGTGATATCGGGGTTAGTCGGTAGACTATGGGAACACTGTAACAAGAGCCTAAACTTGTTTGATTTTGATTTTTGATTTTGATATACTTTATTAACCCCCGTGGGGAAATTCTGCTCTTGTAGGAATTGCATTGCAGGAAAGTAGAGACAAACAATTTCTCTCATTGACTACACAAATGCGTGTCTTTTATTTTCTCTATACAAAACCAACAGCCCGAGCAACATGGCGCTGCCCCAACCAATCTAGTCCTCGCTCCACCCTCTCAACCCGGAAACCCTTTCTTAAAGGGCCCGTGTCTACCAGTTATGGTGAATTGTCCCCATATAGTCCGCTACACTCTGCATTTAACCCATCCTAGCTGTGAGGCTAGGAGCAGTGGGCAGCTGCAGTGCCCGGGGACCAACTCCAGTTCATCTTGCCATGCCTCGGTCAGGGGCACAGACAGGAGTATTAACCCTAACCAGCATGTCTTTCTGATGGTGGGGGAAACCGGAGCACCCGGAGAAAACCCACCTCAGACACGGGGAGAACATGCGAACTCTACACAGAGGATGACCTGGGATGATCCCCAAGGTTAGACAACCCCAGGGTTCGAACCCAGGACCTTCTTGCTGTGAGGTGACAGTGCTAACTGCTGGGCCACCATGTGGTCTGTGTTTAGGTCAAAAACTGGAATTCTGTTCTTTCTGGAGTGGGCCCTCATGCGTGCAAAGTTATATCACCAAAAAGACTCAGTGATTAAAGTTTTAAATTTAATTTTTAATCCACTGACTGGTTGGTTTTTTTTATGTTTCAAGTGAGTAGGAGATGAGCTCTTTGTGCCATTGAATTATGTTCTCACGTCATCCGTAACATTCATTTTTTAAGACATACCTGTGGAATACAGCATGGTTAAATAATAAGCAGCTACTACCAAGATATCTCATTAGTCAAACAGGCGTTTGAGCTGTGCTCCGAACTCCTGGAAAGAGATCTGCTTTACTGGTTGCTATGCTAATTCCTGTTGTAACAAGGGAGCTAGTCAGAGACCCACTCCTGTACACTGCTCCATCAGCAGGAAACCGAAAAGAGACATTTACATACTGAAATAAAAACGCTCTGTTGACCACATGATACAGCTGCGGACGTTCTACACTTTCATAATGATGATGATGACGACGATGGATTACATTTATATAGCTCTTTATCTAGACACCCAAAGTGCTTCACACTGAAGGCGGTAACTCACTTCAACCACCACCAATGTGTAGCACCACCTGGGTGATGCACAGCAGCCATTTTGCGCCAGAACGCTCACCACACATCAGCCTGTTGTGGAGAGGGAGGAATCATTGAGCCAATTACATGGGGGGGGGGGTGAGGAGGTGGTCAGATGGAGAGAGCCAGGTTGGGAATTTTACCGGACACCAGGGGACCCCCTACTCTTTGTGGTAAGTGCCATGGGGTTTTTAATGACCACAGTAAATCAGGACCTCGGTTTAACATCTCATCTGAAGGACGGCATGTCCTACAGTGTCCCCGTCACTGCACCGGGCATTGGGACTTTATTTTATTAGGACCAGGGGGAAGACTGCCCCCTACTGGCCCACAAACACTACTTCCAGCATCAACTTAGTTCTCCCAGAGGTCTCCCATCCAAGTGCTAGCCTAGCCCATACCTGCTTAGCTTCCGCCATTTGCCAAAGCCAGGGTACATGTTGGTACGGCTGCTGGCAAAAAGCCAGCTTGGGGATTTTTGCCAGGACACTGGGGAACTTCCTACCCTTTGTGATATGTGCCACAGTGAGTCAGGACTTCGGTTCTCCTTCCCCCTCTCGCAATTCATGCTGGCAGTCAAAGAATAGCTTGTCTGTCCGCTTGTCCGTGGGCCTTCAGCGGGCTCTGGACGGTTAAGTCATGCTTTGCAGCCTGATTTATTCTGATTGCCTCGAGTCAACAAGCTGGGAAAACAAAATGCCAAAGGTAAACAAGGCTGATGCACCGGGGTGTGCTCTTCTTCATTAATGAGAGGAAGTCAGATCTCATGCAGATTAGCACATCGGAGGATGGCATCCTCTGCCAATATTAATTTTTCCTCCAAGAGGAGATGTTCTAGCACCCAACTCTCACACCCCCACTCCCTAACCCCATCCCACAGATGCACTAAACTCCGCTCAATACATCAGCGAGAAGGTCACATGCAAAGTTGTCTGGCAGGTAAATTCAAGTTATACCTTAATAGACTGAGAATGGAAATCAGTCCAATTACAGTTTAGATGTCTTTCTTTTTTTACTATGTCATTGACTTTGTAATTTGTGATATTGGGTCATACAAATGAAATTGACTTGACTTGACTTGACCCCGTTGTTGTATAATGAATTGCTGTTGTCACTGAGAGGCATTGCTTCTGAACTATACGTACCAAACAGAGGTGATAAGATGTGAATAACAACTACTCCTGCTCTGTGCTGATTTGGTACTGTACCTGGGACAAAAAGTATAGTGTTAATTTGTGGGGGGGGGTAAAAGTCTACTTGAATGTTTCCTAAAATGGTATAATACCTTCATATATATATATATATATATATATATATATATATATATATATATATATATAACCTTGTTAAAATAAACACGCAACGGCAGGGAAAGTGCTCAGTAAATAAGGAGCAAAATAATCCAGTGAGTCAAGTAAATGCTTTATGAGACTGTAGAATTGACAGCTGATGATTGCTTATGGCATGAAACAGGCTTGCACCGCCTCATAAAGAATTTACTTGACTCACTGGATTATTTTGCTCCTTATTTGTTGAGCACTTTCCCTACTGTTGAGTGTTTCTTTTAACAAAGTTATATTTTTTTGATTTTGCTTTTTTTTTTTGATGTGCAAATGAAGTGAACTAGAATACAGGTAGACGAGTGAGCCTCCTTTAGATGTAAAACACCCAAACTGTGGGGTAGGAATAACCCATTGAATTGATTTTATGTTAATTTTCACAGGAAACACTTTGGGTAACGGAGTGCTTGATAACTGTTTGAAGCAAGCTGCTGTACTCATGCTTTTTAAATGAAGATATTTCCAGACAAGTGCTCTCAAAGGATTATTTAAAGCTTGAGCTGAACAGAGACTAAGGCTCAAGGGAAGTAACATCGCCTCCTCTTGATTAAAAGATTGCAGTACGTTTTCCTGCTCTTGAACTCCGCTGGCGCCACACAGAGCATGCTCGGTAACTCTGACGAAGGAGGAGGCTGCGAGGGACTGGAGGAGGACTTCCTCTTTTGGTGAAGGAGTGACACCATTAGGGCTTGTGTTGGACAATGATAAAAAATAAAAAATGGTTGTAGTCAGATACAGTAGCTTGAACCCATGGGGACTGGTTTGAAAGAGATGGCGAGATGGGGTGAAGACTGATGTGGCCCTTTCACCTGTCAGCATTCATAGCAGAGGAGCAGGAGGAGGAGGAGGAGGAGGAGAGGGTGGAGGCCGCTCGGGGGTGCAGGTGACAGAGTGTCTGAGAAGATCAGGGAGGGAGATTAAAAGCTCAGTCCATCTCTGTCACCGGAGGCCTGCTGAACCTTGACGCAGCTCGGCGGTATTACGAGGTCACAGAATTAATCGCCAGTGCTGCTCGATGAGGGCGGGGCCCAAAATGAATGCAGATTGCCGAGGGTATCGATCGGCTGCTGGGTGGGGGGGGGGCAATGACGATATTCCAAAAAGGTGCCCTGTGTCACACCAACATACCTCGTCTCATGCTTGGTAGACTTTCTGTGACAGAGAAATTTAGATCATCGCTACATCGGCTGCCGATCCCCGAGTGTGTGCCTTTACACTGCTTTTGTGATATCGTAAATGTACCGTACCCCAGTTTTGATTTTGCGGTCCATACTGTAATGAAAGGAACCTCTGTTGAAAATCAATATCTCATTCTGCTGGCCGTATAAACTGCATTATGTGATTCAGATCTAGCTCGGGTCAGCGGGGGATGGAGAGGTGAGAGACTGACGGTAACTTATACAGCTCGAGAGCGTTTGGAGTTTTACTTTCACAGCAAGGAAAGTTGTGTTATGTGGTTTTTGTGGTGCCAGCCAGGCTCAGCTGTCTGGATAACACAATCATCAAACACGTTTTTCCCCCCTTCCAACGAAGGAACACACACACCAAAGTCTGGTGCGATTCTCTTTGTCTGCTTTGACAGAATGTTGGAGCAGCAAACACCAACTAACAAGCAGCGCGCTCAACAAACGATGCGGCCTGCATGCGTTTGTGTGTGCTTCTGTGCAACCGTGTGTGTATGTCTGTGTACATATGCGAAGGCATGACTGTAGAAATGTGTGCACCTGCACAGAGATGCACGTATACTTGTGTCTGTATGTATGTTTGTGGGTATATTATCCCCCCAGAGGGGGGCCTGCGCCTGAGTTGTGTCTCTGCACAAAAAAAATATTCTACTCTTTTGATATCAGTAACAGTTTCAATATCATCTGCTATTAAGTTAGATTTCCCACAGATCCTGCTCAGCACACTTTTGAATAGATTAAAAAAGGAACACGAAGGGTGCCCAATAAATCAAGTGCAATGCAATGACTCAGGCTCCGCTGTGCCAGCCCCCTGCACAGGATATGAAAAATCTTAATGTGCTTGGATTCACGTTGGACCAACTTCACCGCTCCCCTCTCAGACAAGCAAACATCCCCTGGAATGAAACAACCACTATTCACCAGCTAATCACTGCCCAGGTTATAGATGTGATGCTGTTTGATGACCTGATGGGAAGTTTAAGACGACCGGGATTCCACTCCTACCTGCAACGACCATGGGCGGTCAAAATGACCGCCGGTTTTCAAACTCTATATTCTGTCAAGATAAATACCCAGTTGAGATATTAATGCATTGCATATGTTAGCATGCCTGTTAGGAAATGACTGACGCCAAAATTAACATTTTAACAACTCTAATATTATTTTTAAACAATTGAAACTTCAGAGACATGGTCGAACTTGAATAGCAAAATTGAAAAAGTGAAAATATTACCTGAAAAACAAAGCGGACATCACATATTGCTAACCTAACAAACATAACACGGCCTACAAAACGTGACATGTAAAAAAACAAAACAAAAAAAAGCCAAAAAGAACTGAAAACAACAATTGAAACAGTCCCGAACAACGACCAGAACTTAAAAACTACTAGAACAAACGTGGGCGGTCATTTTGACCGCCACGGTTTTTAAACTATATATTCTGTCAAGATAAATACCCAGTTGAGATATCAATGCATTACATATGTTAGTATAATCAGAAATCAAGTCTAGACTGTTGCTCTGCACTGGAGGACGCTAGTGTGTTTCTAGGACAGAGCAGCGAATTTCCCGAAGGAAATGACGCCACCAACACACGTCATAAAAACTGACATGACGGGCACGATCACGCGCAAATTGCGAGCGGCCATTTTGACCGCTCACGCCGTTTTAGGTAGATATAACTTTCTTTTGCGCAATTGGTCTAAAACTCGTTTTAATGCAAATTTATGCAACGCTAGGAGAATTCAGGGAGCGGCAGGTCTGTATCTTTTTTTTCTTTCACAAAGTTATTAAACTTTGAAAATCCAAAACGGTCACAATGACCGCCTTGGTTGTTAACCATTCTGCGTGGAGTCCATATGCACTTACTGGGTCCTGTGTGTGTGTGTGTGTGTGTGTGTGTGTGTGTGTGTATTTATGTATGTATTTATGCTTGTGTGCATGTGTGTCTGCCTCCACTCCTGATCCTGGTCTTGGCAGTGATGCTAAGGATCCATGACAATGTGCACATTCTCACCACCATTTATAATGCCAACAGTAGTCACATACACTACATTTCAGCTACCGGCTCAACACTTCCACTGGCATCTGTCAGCGGCATAACAGGTGGCCTGGAGCTGACCAGCACAGAGCTGTGAATATCAAACCCCAATGTGTCACAAATGAGCACTGGGTTTAACACCCGTCTGTGACCAGACCCGGTGCCGGACCGTGGTGCTTCCATGCTCCAAGGCTCAAACTACAATTCAGTTTGAGTACAATGTGAACAGACTCCCAGACCAGCTATTTTGCAACTCTTGAATGCCATCAAAAATACTGCTCACAGCTGTGGAAAATCTCTGCTCTGCATGTAGCAGTAAGGATATATATTACATCCAGCTTCGCGGCCTGCACCGGGCTGCAAGATAACCAATGTTCCCCCCAAGGAGAAAACTTATTTCCTCCTTAAAGAGTTGCCATAAATATTGACTTGAGTTACACTAAAACGTACACCTGTGGCATTCTAAAGGGGCATTTAGTGAGACAGACTAACAGCCTGATGAGGTGTCCATGAATCTCCTCACATCCCCCAGTAGACTGAGCAGGGGGGGAGGAAAATTCATAGTAAACGTTATATCGGCGCGGCAGTTATAGACTGGCCGTATATCCAGGCCTGCCATGTGCCATTACACTTTCCCATATGTTTTGGTGCAGTTCCTGCAGCAACAACCCGCTGTGCGGTGCACTTTTGACCCCCCCCCCTCCTCTGCAGAAGGGCATTGTTGATGAGGAGAGCTGTGACCTGTCAAGATCTGCAAGAGTCTGGGTATGTGTTCCAACTTTCCTGGGGTTTTTCTTATTGTTTGTTTGTTGTTGTTTTTTTGTCCCCCTCTTTTTCTCTTTATCATATCTAACGTTTACCAGCTTGTTCTTGCAGGGAGGAAATGCAGGGTTGCGCGCAGGCCCAGTCAGACCCTCTTGATCAAGACTTTCTTTCTTTCTCCACACCGGAGATACTGTGATATTCCACTTACCCCGTGAACAGAGGGAGGGATGAGGTTTCACACTCTCTGACCTGCCAAACTGCATCACTAAATGCTTGTTTTTTTGGTAAGGATGGTGGAACAAACCTGACGTGACAGGTAGTTGTGTGTAGCATGGGGTGCAACACGGGGATACACGTCACCCAGAAGCATAGGGACTGTAAACAAGATGAAAGTGGAACACTAGTTATCCATGTAGATGGTTTTCTGAAAGCCCCTTTTGGAGATAATTTACAAAAACCTGTCTATCCACTATGAGCTCCAGTAGTGCAAGAGGCAGCTGCCAAAAAACAGGCGGCTAACACGGACTTAAGTTTTCTATTGTCAGGAAATTAAACTTTTTTTTTTATCCCGCTTTTTCTCCCCAGTTGTACCTGGCCAATTACCCTACTCTACCGAGCCGTCCCGGTCTCTGCTCCACCCCCTTACTGATCCGGGGAGGGCTGCGGACTACCACATGCCTCCTCCGATCAGAGGCAAAGTTCTGAGCAGGCAAACCGCGCAACCGCTTGGAGCCCCAGGTAGTAGGGGGCCCCCGGGGGCTGACAGAATTTACTCCAAAGCAGTGACCGCAACCCCCTCCGTCTTAAACAACCAACGGACGATTTGCAATGACATCACATCACAGTAGGAAACCTCCCTTGTAGGGGCCTTGCACTGCCTGCCTCTTCCAAAGCGTCCACACCAAGATGCGTCAATGAAGAACAATGAAGAGGAGTTATCCCTCGGCGGCAGAAGAGAAGAGAAGAAAATAAGAGGAGGAGGAAAAAGGAAGAAGGGGAAAAAAGGTTATATTTCGTATATTTTTTGTTGGTGTCAGATTATTTATAACATAATGGCGATGAACTCTTGTTGGGGGCCCCTCCTGAGAATTTTTGCCTGGGGCCCCAACAGACCCTGGCATCGCCACTGCTTCCGATACCAACAAGTCCCCCAACCCATACGGCCACATAGGTCGTTTGTCCTCCAATACAACCAACGAGTGTTTCCGAAATTAGCGCCCCTACCGGCGGCAGGGGATACGACACAGATTTTGTGTTGTTTCGCCGTCTAGTAGAGTAACTAAGATAGCAATCTTAGTTACTCTGCTAGACGGCGGTATGTTTACCTATGAATAACGTTATAAGAGCTAACTTAATGTTAGCCACAAGTTAGAAAGTCAGCTAGCGTGGACATTATAACCGCCTTGTGACATTAAACTTTGCTTTTATTAATATTCGTTCTCACGAGAGCTTATGGAAGGAGATCGCTCATTGGTACAGGGAAAGTAACGTGTTATAATTACGGAGGACCTTGAGGAAGCAGCTTAAAACGTAACTATAGGTCGTAATAAGCTGCGCGTACAAACGACCTATGGGGTCGTTTTTTGGTGGAGGACAGTCTCGTCGGACATGTGGAGTCGCCAGCCGCTTCTTTTCACCTGACAGTGAGGGGTTTCACCAGGGGGACGCAGCGCGTGGGAGGATCACGCTATTCCCCCCCCCCCCAGAACAGGCTCCCCGACCAACCGGAGGAGGCGCTAGTGCAGCGACCAGGACACATCCCACATCCGGCTTCCCACCCGTACACACGGCCAATTGTGTCCGTAGGGACGCCCGACCAAGCCTGAGGTAGCACGGGGATTCGAACCGGCGGTCCCTTTGTTGGTAGGCAACGGAATAGACCGCTACACTTCCCGGATGCCCCGAAACTCTTAAAACCCCAATCTCCTTCTACTTTTCCTATATTTGCACCTATCTCTCTGGGTGTGTGTGTGTGTGTGTGTTGAAGTGTATTTTTACATGTTTGTGTGTATTTACCGTTTTTTTTTCATCTCGGTGCATAGCTATCTGAATGTGTGAGTGTTGTATGTACGTGTGTGTGTGTGTGTGCATGCGCGCACACGTGCATATGCACGTGTGAGGGGATGAGCGTATGTATTCTTTGTGCAGTACGTTTGTTTGAATGTGTGTCTACCTTGTGTGTAGGGTGTGTGTGTAGGGTGTGTGTTTAGGTGTGTGTCTACCTTGTGTGTAGGGTGTGTGTTTAGGTGTGTGTGTAGGGTGTGTGTGTAGGGTGTGTGTTTAGGTGTGTGTCTACCTTGTGTGTAGGGTGTGTGTAGGGTGTGTGTGTAGGGTGTGTTTAGGGTGTGTGTGTAGGGTGTGTGTGTGTGTGTTTAGGTGTTTTTAGGGTGTGTGTGTGTGCACCTCCGCCTGCACGTCTTCCTACCGTGCCCTCCTCTCCAGAGAACAGGCTGACATGTGGAAGGTTGATTCACTTTTAAAAAGGGGACCCCGGGAGACCCGGGCTAAAGATAGTTCCTGGATGGAGTCCCGGCAATTCAAAGCATATGTAGTCTTGATGATATTCACTTTGATAAAGCCCCCGCGTGCTGGGCTAAATCATTTCATATGCTGAAGAGACACCGAGCATTTCACGGTGCAGCGTACAGTAGGAAAACACCGGGCGCTGTGTGCAGCCGTCCTGAGTGGAGCCAGATGACTTCCTTGCTGCATGGCGCTCATAACAAAACGCTCACATCCATCATGAATATTCATGTGCACTTGCACAGCGTACACACACACGTACATGTACACGTGCACATGTACATGTACACATACACATGTACATGCAAGGTTGTTGCAAAAGTAATTCCCATTGTTTTGCTGATTATCGTGATCATATTCGGCCAATTACCCCACCCTTCCGAGTCGTCCCGGTCGCTGCCCCCCCCCCTGCCGATCCGGGGAGGGCTGCAGACTACCACATGCCTCCTCCGATACATGTGGAGTCGCCAGCCGCTTCTTTTCACCTGACAGTGAGGAGTTTCACCAGGGGGATGTAGCACGTGGGAGGATCACGCTCCCCCCCCCCCATGAACAGGCGCCCCGACCGACCGGAGGAGGCGCTAGTCCAGCGACCAGGACACACACACCCACATCCGGCTTCCCACCCGCAGACACGGCCAATTTTGTTTGTAGGGACGCCCGACCAAGCCGGAGGTAACACGGGGATTCGAACCGGCGATCCCTGGACCGCGACGCCCATGTAATGGATGAGTGTGACTGAACATGGAGACTTTTAGATGCATGGAAAATACAACTTAAAAAGTTAATCGTTGCAAAATTACCATACTACCTAAATTAATAATTGTAGAAACATAAAATCCCAAGATTAGATTATTTGTGATTTACACACTTCTCTACATGACGACACACAAACACATAAAGACACACATGCAAACACACAGTGCAAAACATTAGTGGCAAATTTACCAAAGTATAGACATTAGACGCTTCATGTCACTCTACACATGCAATAAACCTTGTGCATAGCATAATTGTGCCCTTTTAGGCCAAGAAAAACCCTGATGTCTCCACCAATGGATGTCCCCAACAAATCACTTCCTGAGGCAGATGCGGTGAATGAGTCACATGCATGCTGTGGTAAGACGCAAGTTACTTTAACCGTTATTTGCCTAACAGCCGTTAATCTTCTTCACTGCCTTCCAGCTAAATGACTGTGTAACGTAATTAGTTGGATCATCTATACCATTACATGAGCTCTTGGATGACTCCTCCACATTTTTTTTGTCATCATGCCTGTAAAGCTTAAGGAATTATCATTAAGTAAGTACATATTCACTGTATTCACAGTTCAGCACAGAGAGGATGTGGTCTTCATGTCAGAGATGAGTCTACAGCACACTAAGAAATGGACCTGCTAGGGCGATCGGGTGGTGTAGCGGTCTATTCCGTTGCCTACCAACATGGGGATTGCTGGTTCGAATCCCCGTGTTACCGTCGGCTCCCAGATACTAGCATCCGGATGGGGGCCACTTCAGGCAATGATGCGGCACTGACGGCCTTCTTCTGGCCCTGACAACATGGATGTGAGCCTGAAGTGGCCCACATGTATAATAGCAAATATGGCCCAAATGTGGGCCTTTTTTGGCAAAGATGCGGTGCTCTCGGCAACATGTAATCTGGATGTGACCCTGAAGTGGCCCGTGTGGTAAATGGTGAATATGGCCCAAATATCACAAAACACATATGGGCCACCTTTGGCAAATGTGTGGCACATGCGGCATTACAATGGCTTGGTTCTGGCCCAGATCTGGCAAAGAGGAGCGGACCGCCCAAGTGCCATCATTCCACATGGTATGTGGGCCGGATGAAGTGTTGGGTGTGGAACGGGTCCGGGCCACAGCAATTTTGCTATCTGGGCTTGGTTGGGTGTCCCTACAGACACAATTGGCTTTGTCTGTGGGTGGGGAGCCAGATGTGGGTATGTGCCCTGGTCACTGTGCTAGCGCCTCCTCTGGTCGGTCAGGGCGCCTGTTTGGGAGGGAGGGGGAACTGGGGAGAGCAGCGTGATCCTCCCACGCGCTATGTCCCTCCTGGTGAAACTCCTCACTGTCAGGTGAAAAGAAGCGGCTGGCGACTCCACATGTATTGAAGGAGGCATGTGGTAGTCTGCAGCCCCCCCCGGATCGGCAGAGGGGGTGGAGCAGCGACCGGGATGGCTCGGAAGAGTGGGGTAATTGGCCGGATGCAATTAGGGAGGAAAAGGGGGGGGGGCGAAATCCAAAACATTAAAAGAAATGGAGCTGCAGAGTATTTACATTTTTGTTTTTGGTTGGGTCTTTTTCAACGTCTACGCCGGTGTTTTAAATTCCTGTCCTTCGCGGAGGCCGATAAAGACCTTGCCGTTGACAGATGTGCTCTGACAATTCAGTATCTTTTTTAAAGTCATCTTCAGAGGCCTCGCCACAACATCACCAAATCAAAACTTGGCTGCCAATAAGGGTGAAGTAGGTTGCCTCCAAGTTGCTGGTACGTCACGTTACTGTAATGATCCCCGTGGGGAAACTATTCCCCAGATGGATCCTGTGCATGCCCGTGCAGACACACACACACACACACACACACACACGCACGCACAACATCACACCCAGACACACGTCATTTTACTAATTCAGCTCATCAAGCTTCATGTCTGACACATGCACAACATGTAAAAAAAAACAAACTCACGCTTGACACGGCAATTGTGCTTGTCCCGGCCGCGGAGGCAGAAAACAGATGTGTAAATAAGGCACATTATCAAAAGTACAGCAATTTATACAGCATGTGAGACGCCGCTGCAGTTGCTGAGCAAAAGTTCCACAGATCTGCAGCATAATTGCCGCTGCATATAGCGCACAAAGTTGTGCAGATGTGTCAGCGTGGTATTGTGATATACAGGCGCGGCTGCCAAACCCAGGCTCATCTGTCAAGCTCCATGGCAATTGCCACGTCTGTAGCACAGCCGCGTGTGGCTGAGGGCCGCGTTTCACCGTGGCGGCTGTCTCGGAGAATGCTCCCAAAAAAAGAAATCCCGAGCATCTCGGCATGTATACCTGCCCTACCCTGCTGCCACTTGACAATAAATGGCTATTTATCATGGCGGGGATAAACCTGACAGCCCCAAACCCCCCCCCCCCCACCACCACCACCACCACCACTCCTTCAAATCCAGCAGCATTCGGAGGCCCTACGCAGGATAAATTGCAGCCTCCTGTTCAGAAGGGGGGGGGTGTTCAGCTGGGTGGGGGGGTGGTGCAGGGTTTGGATGACACGTTGAACTAGAGTTTGAAAAACTAACACCCGGGAGGTTGTTAGGTCAACCCCCAGCACTGGCAGGGGATTTTATTCTGGCTGTGAGCTGGCAACCGGGCTTCTGTTATCATCTATGGGGCTGATTGGCTCTGCTGAAGTGCCTTAGGGCAAGGCACAGAGCACGAGACCCCCTCCATGTGTGTTTCATTGCACCCGACCTTGCAGTTTTGTGTTTTATGTCTTGAGATATGTATGTGTGTGTGTGTGTTTCTAGTGTAGACATAGCAGAGAGACGTTGATTTGTTTCAAATGGCAAAACATCTCACCTCCCAGAGTCTCGATGGAGACCAGGTTGAGAGGATGGCCAGATGAAAGCTGCCTAATTGCATTATTGGCAAACCTTTGGTCCATTCATTGCTCTCTAGGATATCTCAGCTAAATCATGTGTTAAGATAAGTCAATAAAATGGTATGTGAATAGTTGGTAGTCATAAAAATAAAATATAACCCCAGAGATACATGGGTTTCATTCTGAAGATTTGTACCTAGAATTTTGTGCGGTGAAATTAGAAATGGTTTTAAACAAAGTCCCACAATAAATCTGTGGTTAATCTGAAGGTAACATAGCAAAGAGCGATATATCTCTTTTACTTGCTACTTTCTCTTGTAAATATGGCTATGTTACACAATGCCCTCAAATAATGTGAGCTCTTCTGGGCCAGACAGATTCCTGGAACTGCCCATGAAGTCAAATGAGGTGTCAAGGATGCACCCTTAGCCACATTTAGAGAGACTAGCCAGCCGAGCCAGGGATCGCTCAGAGTGGACCGCTTTATTTGTCCTAAAGTACTCCTGCTCTCTCTCTTCATGCCTCCCTTCCTCATTTCTGTGGCCCTGCCCGTGTCGCACTCATCCCCCAGACTTATTAGAATGGCTTTGACCTCATTATTCTGCATGGACCCAGCTGCTTCTTCCTTTTTAATATCAGCAAAAGCTAAAAAGAAGAGGGTGGGAGGTTGAGAGAGAGAAAAAAAGTCATGAGAATGAGTGTGACAGGAAGGAGATGTAGAAAAAAAAGGAGGGGTGTGCTGGGCATCGGGGAGGTGTGGGCAGATCTGGGGAAATGGGAAGATGCAGGTGTTTGGCTGGATTCTGTGGAGCAGGTGTGTGTGCGTGCGTGTGTGTGCGTGTGCGTGCGTGTGTGTGTGTGTGTGTGTGTGTGTGTGTGTCTAGCATAGGGCTAATGGTGGCTGGCAAAATGATGAGAGAAGCACTGACACTGCTTAAATTGAGAAGATTAATTTTAACGGGTGACTGTCAATGATAACCTCATTAGAGGGCCCCGGAATCAAAAAATAGCAAAAAAAAAAAAAGAAAGGAAAAAAACCCTTAAATTAAAGCATATCACCTGTGCACACTGTGCCAATGTAACGTTTATGCAGGGATGCTCCAGACACCCCTTTCAGAATCGGAATTAGTTTTATTTGGCCAAGTATGTGTAGGCCTAGTACATACAAGGAATTTGACTCCGGTTCCTCCATTGCTCTCCATGTACTTACACAGAACAGACATACAGCTAAAACAAAGACAACAAGGTAAACATAGACCTCGGACTATCTACAACAGAGATATTTGGCTTTGACTGTTGCCTGGATTAGTGTCGCTTATTTTTTGAAGTCGGACTGAAAAAAAGACGCCAGCTGAGCCGGTGGCTGACTAATCTACTCCCGCTTCGGGAGTCAAGGTTGTACTACTTCACCACGAGGCGACATCGCTAACTGCTCAACTAAAGGGGGCCGACCCCCTGGCAATCGGCCAGTGAGTCTTTTTGTAGGTTACACTAACTAGCTAGCTATAAGCTAACTAACTGGCTAAGCTAACTAGCTGGCTAAGCTAACCAGGTGGCCCCAACAAAACGCCATGGGGCCAAAGAAGAATCCCGCAGCTAAGGAAGTCGACGGTGTAAAAAGATCGCTCGACTTTCTGACAGGCACGGGATTGACAGCTGGCCCATCCATTCACAGATTCATTAAAAAATATTTTTTTAAATAATGCAATTTTTAAAGTTTAACTTTGATTAATAACCTTGAATGTTACTTATTCTGTCTTTTACATTTTTAGAACCATATAATTAATAATATTAATTAGTGAAACATTCAAAACTTCCTAGTGTTTGCTGACATAATAGTAACGTTCTGAATTCTGGCGCCAGTGTTGCTTAAAGCCTGCGTTATACACTGCTCTAGCAATGGCTAAGCAGATTTCACTAACCAGGTTTTAAAAAAAACCTCATTTGGAGGATGAAGAGAAAGATCTGCACCAGGGACAAGGACAATCACAGGATCGTCATGAGACGTTTGTTGACCCTGAGAATGGAGGCAAAATGATCACAGCCTTAATGACATCCAGTGAGTGTCATGCTAGTGTGCAGACACCACTTCTGAGGGGACCACTGCTAATGGTTTCTGAAGCACTAACCGCACCTTTGAATCTGTCAACCATGGAGGAACCAGCCACTCAACCAAAGCTGGTGACGTTCCCGACAACGACAATAGATGGAAAAATGTGCTCCTTCAGTGCCCACTGGTATGACAAGTTCAAGTGGATTGAATATCAATCAAGAGACTCAATTTTTTGTAAAGCGTGTAGACATTTTCCTGAGCTGCACACTGGTGAGATTACTTTTGTCAGAGATGGCTACAAAAATTGGAAACGTATCAGGCAGGCCTGTGACAAACACCAGTCTAGCACGCTGCATGCTTCTGCATTCACTAAATTGCTGGCGTACAGGCAAAGTCGCATGCAAGGCAGGACAGTTTTAAATCAACTGCACGGTGATTACATTTCATTCATAAAGTGCAATCGGTAACACGTTAAGGTTGTATTAGACATCGCTTGCTGTGTGGCAAGGGGGAAATTCCTCTTAGAGGGCACCGGGAAACAGAGGAAGCGCTCAATAAGGGGAATTTTTTGGAGCTATTCAAGTTCATGTCAAAGTATGATCCAGAAATTATAACTAGATTGATGGAACTGCCACGAAATGCCACTCTCATGAGCCACCACATTCAGGACGAAGAGGCTGCCGCTTCACTGCTACTTCGAAAGACAAAAGCTGAACTGCACGAACAGCCTACATATTTCACCATACTTGCTGACGAGTTTAAAGATCTATCGAAACGCGAGCTAGTTGCTGTATGTATCCAATTCATTCATAGGGGGGTAATCAAAGAACGAGCGGTAGGCTTTGTTGAAACTGCAGAATTGTCTGCTCAAGGAATATCACAGAGGATTCCTTGAAGTCATTGAACCACTCAGACTGGACCCTTCTCTCTGCGTCGGACTTTGTTTCAATGGTGCATCAGTAATGTCAGGGCACAGGGGAGGGGTACAGGCTCTCCTGAAAGAGATGTTTCCAAGAGCCATCTATGTACACTGCAGTTCTGACCAGCTTAATTTAGTGCTTTGTACTGCAGCACAAGTGTCTGGGCACATTAGCACTTTTTTGACGTATACACAACTTCTTCACTAGGGCCCAGAAGCACGCTCGGTTCTTGGAGCTATAAAAGGAGATGCATCCAAACCGTCAGTGTATGGAGCTGGAGCGATCGTGTGAGACTAGATGGAGCTCTAAATCAAGGTCAGTGCATACAATTTTAGAGTTGCTGTATGTGTTACTGGAGGCACTAGCTGAATACACTGAATCAAGTGGACAGACTAAACTAGATGCTGAGCAGCTATTACAACAGATGCAAACCAAAAAGTTCCCTTTCATGCTTGTTGCATTTTGCAAGCTGCTTCAGAGTATTGATTTTGCCACAAAGGGGTTGCAGAGTTCAACACTGTGTCTAACAGACGACATCTCCTTAATTGAAACATTAAAAGCTACTTATGCCATTTTCCGGGATGATTCGGTAGAGACTCTGATAAAGTGCTCAGATTGATGGAGGAGTTAATGGAGAAGCATGAGATAGCACTACTTCTCATGAGCGCAAGCTATCTGCCAAGTTCCATCAGTCTGTTGTCACCACAACACTGGGGAAAATGTCTACCATCAAGAATAATGATGATTTAAGGGCACTGTGGAACTGTGTTCTAGACAGACAGATAGCTGAATTGAACTGTCAATTTAAAGACAATACTTATGGAATAATGCAAGCTTCAGCTTCCTTCTTCCCTGGATCCGCCACTTTTGGCATGAAAGAACTGTTGCAAGCTCCATGCGATTTGTATGGGATTACAGTCAGTGATGCTGAATTTATTTTTTTTTACCCAATACATCAAGGGCAAAAGGGGTAAAGAGAACTTCCCTTCACTAACTGAATTGCTAGATGCCTGCCCTGCAGTTATTTTCCCCAATATGAACTGCCTGTTAAGGGCTATCATTACACTGCCTATAACGTCTTGCAGTGTTGAGAGACTTTTCTCCACAACAAACCGGATCAAGACACGCATGAGATCATTGATAATGACTGGATGCTTGAACAACTTGACACTTTTGACTTTTGAATGAGAACTAACAGACACACTGGATTATGATGATATCATCAGCATTTTCAATTCAAAACCTAGACGACGCCACCTTGTACAGGCTACCGATAAGGTAGGCAAGTGGTTTCTTTAGTCTGGCCTGCTGTGGCTTGATTATTATCGCAGCCTTGGGTGAGTTCTGATTTGGGACTGTTAACACTACTGCCCATTATGCATCATGGGAACTGGGACTGTATTGGTCATTTAATTTGTTATTCCTGTTTGAGCACCAATGAGTTTATGCAACATCTTATTATTGCGTGCCCTCTTATGTTCTGTGGCTATAGCTAGCCATTTATGTGTCTGGCTTGGTTTGGTAGCATGTTTCACCAATGCAACAACTGCTATGTTAAGCAGATCAGATATGTCTATAGGCCTACAAACTAAGCCTAATTAATTAACCTAATTATATGAATGCCATTTTGTGTGAAGTCCCTCTCTTGCTCTTGGACACCATCATGTAACAATAGTCTAAATAATCATGATTGTTTATAGTATTTAGCAGACGCCTTTATCCAAACGATGTACAACGACAATAACAATATATAACAATCATGCAAAAGTAGAACACAAGTACAATTATCAACTACTTGTAGAAATATGCAATACAAACATAAATCCAACTTGAACAACAATGACTATATGCTAATATGCACAAAGTATGACCAAAAATTAATGAATTAAATGGACAGATGAAGTCTAAAAATGTGTTTTTAGGGTGTTTTTTTTTAAACATAGCCTGCAGACTGTCGGAAGAACGAACAGTACTAGGTAGCTTAAGCCAAGTCGATTTTTAATTATAATCATGCGTGGTTAAGCCATAGTGAGCTGGCCCACCTGGATTTAATCCAGGCCCACCTATCAGTCACTTTCTGGATCCGCCACTGCTTTCTGATGGAGCTTGCAGCGATTAGACTCCAACAGAAAACGGTTTTGGACCTACCTGGTGGATGAAGCCAAAGCCCTGAGGCTACATAACACTGAGAAGGAAAAGAGGATCGTCTTCCTGGAGAACTGAGTGGCCGATTTGGAGCAGTAGACACGAATGAACAACATAATTGTCCCCGAGCTGGAGACTAAACCCCGGTCACACGCCCGGGAAGTGGCGATGATTAACTGTGGGGAATTCAGCGAGCTGGACTCCAACTCTGTGGAGCAACAGGTGACTTCTTTCCGTCAATCTAAGGGAATTAAAGTGAACAACAATAACTACACTGAGGCATGTCACCCTCTCCCTCGTAAAAACAAGAGTGATAAACCGGCCATAATAATAAAGTGACAGAAAGCATAAAACCGCACTGATAACGCAAGGAAAAAAGCTCAAGGGATCGCCGCCTGCTGCCCAATGACCGCTGGGCTAGGCTTCAGCATCCCGGTGACCCTGAGAGCAGGATAAACAGTTTGAATAATGGATGGATGGATGGATCAGATGTCTACTTGAATGACATCTGACTAAAAGGAATGCGGACATCGCCAGAAAGGCACGCTTCCTGAGAAAGCAGAGGGAGAGCCAATCTACATGGTCAGCAAACTGCAAAATCTTCATAATATTGAACAGAACAACAGAATATGCTAAAGTGGTGCTCATCAGAGACATGGAGGAATTGAACAAATACCAGTGAGTCCAAAAGAACAACACAACAAGGTAATGAAGAAAAAAAACTTAAGTGACTAAATAAATACACCATAGACAACCATGACAAGTTCTGAAAGAAGTAATTCATCTCCATCTGGAGATAATGATGAACAGCAAACAAGGATTACAGATTACAGTTTTCAACCCCAAATAAACTGGGGTTGAAAACTTTTGAATATACTGGGCACAAATCACAAGATATGGAAAATGATATTGATCTGGAAAATAATTTCTTCAATAATATCAACAACAATTGCTGTTATTACACAGTTGATCAGTTTAACACTAATGTTAAGTCTAATAAAATATAAATCATCCACTCCAACAGCAGAAGCCTACATGCCAACTTCCAAAACATCAAAGGATATTTAAGTCAATTCAAGAAACCATTCAGTATAATAACTATATCAGTGACTTGGCTCAGTCCTGAGACGGGTGTGGGCTTTGAGTTAAACGGATATGAATTGACTTGTATATGAACTGGAAGAACAAGAACGGAGGGGGTGTAGCTTTGTATGTGGATAAAAGCTTCAATTATAAGGTGGTGCATATGAAGCATTCTTAAAAATATTCAAATTATTATATGACAAAAATTGCCCAAAAAAACAATACAATAGGAAAAAAATATATACAGATAGTCAGTGGATCACAAAGTGATTACAAAATGCCTGCAAAAAGTAAAATACTCTATATAGAGAATTCATAAAGTATAGAACTAAAGAGGCAGAACAGAAATATAAAAAATATAGAATAAAGTAACTAATATGAGGATATGTAAGAGGCAATACTATACTAAAATATTAGAGAATAATAAAAAACGACATTACATTAAAGGTACATGGAGTGTATTAAACAGCATTATTAGAAATGGATCTAGAGACTCAAGTTACTCTCAGGATTTTGTTGATAACGATAAGACCATAAATACTATGGATGGAGTGGTTAGTGGTTTTAATAAATTCGTTGTAAGTGTGGGACCAAAACTGGCAGAAAAAAATCAATGACCCAGAAACAACCAAACAGGAAACTGATGATGACTATAATGCTACAAATCTGAGTTCAATTTTTATTCGAGCAGTAGAAGAAAAGGAAATCTGACTGGAATGAAATTGATGTGGCAATGGTTATTCCTAGGTCTCGGTTTGTTACAAAGGGTGATCAGGCTTTTGCTGTTAGAGCCCCCACACTATGGAACTCTCTTACTGTTGAACTAAGACAAACCAAGTCTCTAGCTTTTTTTTAAATCTCGTCTCAAAACTTTTCTTTTTATGAAAGCTTTTACAAATATTTATTTTGTTTTAATTTATTTATACTGCTTTTATTTTTACTCTTATTTGGTCTTATGCTTATTTTTGCCTTGTCTAGTTTTATTTCTTGGTAAAGCACTTTGTAACATTGTTTTAGTGCTATATAAATAAGTGCTATATAAAGTTATTATTAATTATTATTATTATTATTGCTATTATTATTATAGTAAAAAATCCGATGGTATTGCAAAACCACTAACACATCTGCAACTTGTCATTTAAAACTGGCAAATTTCCAAGCAAAATTAATATTTACAAACATTATACCATTATATAAGATTGGGGATAGACACCATTTCACCAATTACAGGCCTGTTTCTTTACTTTCCCAATCCTCCAAGATATTGGGGGAAAACTCTTTAATGACAGATTACATAAATTCAGTATGAATTCAGAACAATCGGCTCAACATCAATGGTGCTAATTGAATTAATAGAAGAACTTACTAATTGCACGGACAAAAATGTATGCAGTAGGAATATTTGTAGATCTACTAAATAAAGCTTTTGATACCATTGATCACTATGTATTACCTGATAAATTGGAAAGAGATGGTATCAGAAGAGTTGTGCTGCATTGTATTTAAGAAACAGGCAACAATTTGTGAAGATAGGCAAGCATAAATTAACACTCATGGACATTAATTGTGGAGTCCCTCAGGGGTCAGTATTAAGCCCGAAATCGTTTATTCTGTATGTCAATATTATGCAGAGTATAAAAAATATTGAAATTGTTCTACTTGCAGACAACACCAATGTTTTCTGTTCTGGGGAGAATTTACAGCAGCTTATGGAGGGGATCATAACAGAAATGAGGCAATTAAAAGTGGTTTGACATAAACAAATTATCATTAAATTTGAACAAAACCGATTATGTTTTTTGGAAATTTTAAAATAAACACTCAGGTACAAATGATAATAGACAATGTCGACATATAAATAGTATATGAAAATAAATTTCTTGGTGTGTCAATAGGTGTGATAGATGAAAGGTGTGATAGACCATAAAATCTGCTGGAAACCTCATATAAAATATGTGTGAGTAAAGTTGGCAAGGAGCATTGCAGTCCTGGGAAAAACGAGGTACATCCTGGATCATAAAGCATTTTACACACAATATTGTTCATTTGTGTTGTCATATCTGAAATACTGTGTGGAGGTATGGGATAACGCCTACAAAAGCAACCTACATCCATTATGCATACTGCAAAAAAGCGCCATAAGGATAATTAACAATGTTGGATTTTGCGAAAACACTAACACACTGTTTTTAAAGTCATATGCCTTGAAGTGCATGGATCTCGTAAAATACAACACAGCACAAATAACGTATAAAGTAAGAAACAATTTACCACTGGGTAAGAGGCAAAGAATGTGCTTTGACGGAGAGGGTTATGATTTGAGAGGAAAGTTTAATCTAATAAAACTGTGTTCATACAACTATGAAGACTTTGTGTATTTCCATCTGTGGGGTGAATTTGTGGAAGGGTTTGGATGTGGAACTCAAGCAAAGTAAAAATATTATTCAGTTCAAAAAGATGTACAAAAAATATTTTTAAGAGGTATAGCTATGTGGAAGGGCTTGTGATAACTGTTTTATATGATTGATACTGGGTGATATTTGGGTTGTACATAGAATTGGAATAATTGTTTACAAATTGTATAAGATTAAGATGATGAGTTAATTGATGAGTAGTGGACAAGGGGAAGGAATAAAGTGTATTCTTCCTCTTTCTCCTTTTTGAACATGTAATATTCAATTTGTGTTGTTTATGAGAATTTGTTTATTGCATTTGTTGTATAAGGTTATTGTTCATTTCATTTTATTATTATTGTTGTTTTGTTTTTATGTTTTTTTCCTTTTTTTAAATGTTTGAACTCAAATTAAATCAAATCAAATCAAACTGTTTAAACTACTGGATGTATATATATATATATATATATATATATATATATATATATATATATATTACTTGACTCACTGGATTATATATATATAAAATCCCAAGTAAATTCTTTATGAGACAGTACAAGCCTGTTTCATGCCATAAGAAATCATCAGCTGTCGATAAAGCTACTCCTAATGGACGTTGTGCATGTGATGTGCATGATGAGGAAGTAAATGGTATGTTCTTTCCCAAGTAGGTTTATTGACAGCTGATGATTGCTTATAGCATGAAACAGGCTTGTACTGTCTCAAAGAGAATTTACTTGACTAACTGGATTATTCTGCTCCTTATTTGTAAAGCACTATCCCTACCGTTGAGTGTTTCTTTTAACAAAGTTATATAATATAAACTTCGCACAAAAAGTAAGGAAATTTGTGTTTGGTAGATTATTTCTTTGTTGTAACAATGCTTCTCGGCAATAAGTCTTATATCAGGCAGCTGATTGTCAGCACATGGGGTACCAGAAGCTCAAAACAAGAGTCAATAGCAACAGCAAAATAAGCTGTTTGCCATTGGCAGAGAAGATTTGGCAAATTTTTCATGGGCGCAACCCACATACTCAGCTCTGCTGCTCTTCCCACAAATGCATGTTCCTTACAAATGTGGCACCATTTAAAAGGGAAATAAACAGGCTTTCCAACAGTATAAGATTTATTGCCAAGAAGCATTGTTACAACAAAGAAATAATCTACCAAACACACATTTCCTTACTTTTTGTGCTAAGTATATATACGTATATATATATATATATATATATATATATATATATATATATATATATATATATATATATATATAGTATATATACACACACACACACACACACACTATATGAACAAAAGTATTTGGACACACCTCTTAATCATTGAATTCAGGTGTTTCATTCAGACCGATTGCCCCAGGTGTATCAAGCAGCTAGCCATGCAGTCTGCATTTACAAACATTTGTGAAAGAATGGGTCGTTCTGAAGAGCTCAGTGAATTCAAGCATGGTACTGTCATAGGATGCCACCTTTGCAATAAGTCAGTTCATGAAATTTCTTCCCTGCTAGATATTCCACAGTCAGCTGTAACTAGTATTATTGAAAAGTGGAAGAGTTTAGGAACAGCAACTCAGCCACGAAGTGGCAGACCATGTAAAGTCACACAGCGGGGTCAACGAGTGCTGAGGTGCATTGTGTGTAAAAGTCACCAACACTCTGTTGACTCATTAACTGCAGAGTTCTAAACGTCCTCTGGCATTAACATCAGCACAAAAACTGTGCACCGGGAGCTTCATGGAATGGGTTTCCATGGCCGAGCAGCTGCATGCAAGCCTTACATCACCAAGCACAATGCCAAGCGTTGGATGGAGTGGTGTAAAGCATGCTGCCACTGGACTCTGGAGCAGTGGAAACGTGTTCTGTGGAGTGATGAATCACGCTTCGCTGTCTGGCAGTCTGAAAGATGAGTCTGGGTTTGGCGGATGCCAGGAGAATGTTACCCGCCTGACTGCATTGTGCCAACTGTAAAGCTTAGTGGAGAAGGGATAATGATATAGGGCTGCTTTTCCGGGGTTGGGCTAGGCCCCTTAGTTCCAGTGAAGGGAAATCTTAATGCTTCAGCATACCAAGATATTTTGGACAATTCTGCTTCCAACTTTGTGGGAACAGTTTGGGGAGGGCCCTTTTCTGTTCCAGCATGACTGTGCCCCAGTGCACAAAGCAAGGTCCATGAAGACATGGGTGGGTGAGTTTGATGTGGAAGAACTTGAATGGCCCCCACACAGAGCCCTGACCACAACCCCATCGAACACCTTTGGGATGAACTAGAACGGAGATTGCGAGCCAGGTCTTCTCATCCAACATCAGAAATCACAAATGCTCTTCTGGATGAATGGGCAAAAATTCCCACAGACACACTCCAAAATCTTGTGGAAAGCCTTCCCAGAAGAGTGGAAGCTGTTATAGCTGCAAAGGGGGAACCATCTCCATATTAATGCCTATGGATTTAGAATGGGATGTCATAAAAGCTCCTGTAGGTGTATAATGGCCAGGTGTCCCAAATATATGTGTACTACTCCCTTCAGAGGACAGCACAAACAGGCTCTAACCAGAGTAGAAAAAGAAGTGGGAGGCCGCGTTGCACAACTGAGCAAGAAGATAAGTACATTAGAGTCTCTAGTTTGAGAAACAGACGCCTCACAGGTCCCCAACTGGCATCTTCATTAAATAGTACCTGTTAGAGCCTGTTTGTGCTGTCCTCTGAAGGGAGTAGTACACACCGGTGTAGGAAATCTTCAATTTCTTAGCAATTTCTCGCATGGAATAGCCTTCATTTCTAAGAACAAGAATAGACTGTCGAGTTTCAGATGAAAGTTCTCTTTTTCTGGCCATTTTGAGCGTTTAATTGACCCCACAAATGTGATGCTCCAGAAACTCAATCTGCTCAAAGAAGTGCCCATCCAACCAATCCAACTTGTGGGAGCTGCTTCTGGAAGCGTGGGGTGCAATTTCTCCAGATTACCTCAACAAATTAACAGCTAGAATGCCAAAGGTCTGCAATGCTGTAATTGCTGCAAATGGAGGATTCTTTGACGAAAGCAAAGTTTGATGTAAAAAAAATCTTATTTCAAATAAAAATCATTATTTCTAACCTTGTCAATGTCTTGACTCTATTTTCTATTCATTTCACAACATATGGTGGTGAATAAGTGTGACTTTTCATGAAAAACACAAAATTGTTTGGGTGATCCCAAACTTTTGAACGGTAGTGTATATATATATATTAGCCGCTGATGAGTGCGCAACGCACAAAACAGGCCTGTACTGCATTGTATTAAAACTTTTTTTTCCTGCATCTGTATTGATATATATATATATATATATATATATATATATATATATATATATATATATATATATATAAATCCCCCTCTCACCCTTTTTCCTCAAGCTCGGGTCCTCAGAGGCCTGGGAATTTGAGGGTTCTGTGCACTAGTTCTTCCCTCAGCCCTTGGTGTTTCTCTAACTTCTCATGCTCTTTCTTCCTGATGTTGCTGTCGCTCAGGATTGCTACATCGATCACTACTGCTGTCTTCTGTTCCTTGTCGACCACCACAATGTCTGGTTAGTTTGCCAGCACCTCCTTGTCAATCGAACGTGAAGTTCCACAGGAACCTAGCTCTGTCATTCTCAGCCACTTTTGGCGGTGTCTCCCATTTGGACTTGGGGACTTCCAGTCTGTATTCAGTACAGATATTCCTGCACACTATCCCAACCACTGGGTTATGCCTTTCAGTGTATGCTTTCCCAGCTAGCATTTTACACCCTGATATAAAGTGCTGGACTGTCTCAGGGGCATCTTTGCACAGCCTGGATCTTGGGTCTTTTCCGATGTGGTAGATGCCTGCCTCAATCGATCTGGTGCTGAGTGCCTGTTCTTGTGCCGCTATGATCAGAGCCTCTTTGCTGTCTTTCAGTCCAGCTTTTTCTAGCCACTGATAGGATTTCTTGATACCAGCTATGTCGTCTGTCTGTCAATGTTACATCCCATGGAAGGGCTTGATCTTCTATGATACCTCCTCTTCTTCTTCCTCCGCAGTCTGTCTTCTGCTGCCTGAGGTACTCACTCAGCAGTTCATCCTGGGGGGCCCTCTTTCTGATGTACTCATGGTTGTTCCTTGTTTCACATCCTGGATAGTAGCCCTAACACTCATTAACCCTCAGCCCCCATCTTTTCGCTTATCGTATAGTCTCAGGCTACTGAACTTTGGGTGGAACCCTCCGTACATTCTGATTAGTCTCTGTGTCTTCTGAGGAGTCTTTGTGTCCTGATATCTGTGGCCTTTATCTCCTCCTTTGGCCAGCATATTATTCCAGCTGGGTATTTGATGACTGGTAGGGCATATGTGTTAATGGTTTGGATCTTATTCTTCCCATTGAGCTGGCTCTTCAGGACCTGCCTCACTCTCTGGAGGTCTTTGGCTGTAGCGGACCTCCTTGCTGCCTCCTCGTGGTTTCTGTTTGCCTGTGGAATACCCAGGTACTTGTAACTGTCCTATATGTCTGTTATCCTGCCATCTGGTAATTCAGTTCAAGGCTATACGATTCCTGTTGGCTTTGTATAGTGCCAAGCACTCCAGTAACCAGGTGTGGGGCATTGAATCGTCGGCTTTCTTGTAGTCAAATCCAGGCTGTGCTCAGGTTGGTCTGTCTGGTCTTAAGAGTCTTGGGTGACTGCTCTATCAACTAGTAGCTGATGCTTTGACCCTCTAGTGTCGTTTCCAATCCCTTTCTGAGTTTCACTCATGTATTTACTCATGTGCCCATTCAACTTGGCTGAATGAAATATATCTACAATTTAGTAAATAGTAATATGCCGCCCAGTGACTGCTGGGATAGGCTCCAGCATCTCTGGGACCCTGAGAGCAGGATAAGCGGTTTGGATAATGGATAGATGGGTGGAGGTAACATCATTTTTCTCTCTCTGTCTCTCTCTCTCTCTCTCTCTCTCTCTCTCCATCTCTTCCTTGTCATACTTCACTGCAGGTGGCCCGGAGAATGCACGGAACGCAGGACTGGAGTTGCTAACGTATGGAAAGGATGCTCGTAGGGAAGTTGGCTCATTAATTTTTGCGTTTTCTCACCCTCTGTTATATGTGAAAATTAGAGCTCATTTGTTCCCTTGCAGAGATGAGGACGAAATGCAGATGAGCAAAGCCATTAAGCATCCGAAAGCATAATACACATACACACGCACACACACATACACACACACACACACACACTCACACACACACACAAGTGCACATGTAAATTCACATGGGGAATGTTAGGGGGGTTAAAAACACTTAACTCTGCCATTGTTTGCCTATAAATTCAGCTATTACAAGCAAAGAAAAGTTGATTCTGAGAACTGAAGGTTATGCTACTATTGTAATTGTACTGGTGTTGTACTTATATAATTCACTCTGGATAAGACTGGCAGCTAGATACTGAAAATTCTTCAGCTGGCCGCATCTTAACTTCAGAAGTTTCTACATTTCAGGGGCCCACATTCACGGTCTGATGGTTGGGTCCTCAGGTTGTTATATACAAGGTAGTTATATATTTACAATACAAGCCAACACAGTCACAGCAACTTTTATCGCTCTCTGCTGTGAGGAAAAGACCCACAGAGGAATGTGGAATTAAATATACTCGGGAGCCCTGACGTAAAGCATTTTAATATCCCTTAGTAGAGGAAAAAAAAAAAAGATCATCTGGTTTTGTCTGCGGCTGGGCTGCGAAGGGAACACCCTGCCCTGTCAGCTGTGATCACCGAGAACACGGACGACAAACGACCCCAGAATCCAAGGTGGACCTCCCAACAACTATGAAAGGTCAGGTCACATAAGCATCAAAAACTGAACTGAGTTAATGCTTAAGTAAGAAAAATAATTTCAAAACAAGTGCAAGTCCAGGTTTAACCGACAGCCAAGTTGGTTTTGTACACACACTAGATGTTTGACTTGGTTTGATGCTCAGCATAAGCTCACGGCATTTTAAAGCTGGAAAAACTCAGCAGACCAAGGTACCGTGGAGTCACAAAAAATCAAAATATCTCATTTGAAAAGTGAGTAAAGAATGACAGTGATGGTATATACCGCCTCAATTATTCATCACATTTGCATGGCACCACGTTGATGCTGGAGCGAGGAGACAATCCTGTATCCCAATCATCCTATAAATAGGCCCTTTTGCTTCCAGTGGCAGCTGAGCCCATTCAGACAACACGGATACAGTCCTCCCAAGGGGAAAAAGTGCGACTGCATCCGCAACAATGGACAGAGAATGTAGTTACCACATAGACGTCGCCACGGTACCCAGAGGTAAACATCTGTGCCATTACGGATGCAAGCTCCAGAGTATGGGGGTCTGGAAGGAATCCGAGCAGACAATTAAACAACCTCAGGCCAGCTGCTCTCTATCTTGACAGCAGGGCCTTCTTCTTCTGCTCTGCTCTTGGAGCTAATTACATAACAAAGACACACTCTTTAATCAGGTCTCGAATGAACCCTACTACCATAACCACAGTACACACACACACACACACACACACACACACACACCATTTCCACTCCTCTCTCTCTCACCCCCCTCTCCTTTCCCCTCTCTCTCTCTTCCTCGCTCTCTTTCTCTGACTCTGTCAGGTGGCTTGGACTAGGGGTAAATGGATTTAATAAAACAACACAGTCTAGAGGAAAGCTCTCATTCATCCCTCTCCCTCTGACTGGTTATTTGTTTGTCCATCCCTTTAGATAAATCTGAAATATTGTCAGTGGATTATAGGCTTCGAATTGGAGTCAGCGACCACAGGGTCGCTGGTTAGAATCCCAGGACTAGCTAGGTAATCCTGTTCCACCCTGGGCTGACTACCAGAGGGTTGCTTGTATCAGGATCCCAGATGTGTCCCTTGTGCCCTTGGGCAAGGCACATCAGTAGGCCCAAATGTTTGAGATTATGCTGCGCTGTGGCTGATGACATGCTGCCTCCAGTTTGTGCAACATTAGCAGCAAAGGATCAATCTCCATTGTAGAAGTAGAATCATTTTTCCACTTCTGGTGTGGGAAGATGGTGGCGCGAATTCACGTTTGCGGTGGCCTCACCCAGTACTGTCCATGTAGAGTCTTTGTCCACATCTGCGTTCAAGTTTTGTCTTCGTTTGATGACTGGGAGAGTTGGCGCTGGATCGGCTGGGAGAGCTTGGTCTGCTGCGTCTTGTGGACCCAGGGACCACGGCCCTGCCTGGAGCTGTGACCGAGGAGGTAACACCGAGGCCGGTCTGACAAGATGCGAAAGCGGGGCAGGCTAAGCTGGCTGCTGGCCCATGTGGACCGGTGGTTCCAGTGGCACCAGGGGCGGTCTGGTGGCGGCCTCACCTGGCGTTGACTGTGGTGTTTTTGGTGTCGTCGTGTGGAGTGTGGGGAGGTGTGTCGAGGTTGTCTGGCTGGGAGAGCTGGCGTTGGATCGGCTGGGGGAGCCTGGTCTGCTGTGTCCGGTGGGCCCAGGGACCACAGCCCCTGCCTGGAGCTGTGTCCGAGGAGGAAGCACCAAGGGTGGTCTGACAGGACGCAGAAGCAGGCAGGCTAAGCTAACTGCTAGCCCATGCAGGTGTTCGTTCTCCTGGCTGGCGTTCATTCTCCTGGCCAGTGATTTATTTATTTTTTTAGTTTGGATATATGTGCTAGTGAGTATGTGTGTTCTTCAAGTTCTTGTAGTTTTTTATATATGTTTTTGTCTTTGTGTTGTACTGCTGTGGGTTGGGGGAAATTATATTTGGTTTGTTCCTGATCCCTGATTTTATTTACCTTGTGCATTTTACACATACCTGTAATTTGTCCTCTGCATTTAACCCATCGTAACTATTAGGAGCAGTGGGCAGCCAATTCAGCGACGCCCGAGACTGTAGCAAATGGATCAATAAAGTATAACTGAACTTGAATTCGCTGTTCTGGGGTTTGGCAGTTTTTTAAAGTTCAAGCCTTTTCTTCTCTTTTATTTCACAGAAACACATAAATGTGCAACAGCTGGAATGGATCTAAGAAGGTTTTGGAGAGCTGGGCAAAATGAGTCGTTTCATTGATTCTGCTCGAAGCATCACTAGATAACGTACTTTACTATCGTAATCAGCAAGCACGAAGTAGAGGATAATGAAATGAAAATGTAAATTAGAAACTCAAGCACAAATCCTTCAAGATTTCCACTGCTCACTTGTTTTTCGCTAAAGTGGAGGAAATGGGTTCGCTTCCGTGTGATTGTGTCCCTTGTTCTGGCTTGGCATCATTTGCACTTACATCACTAGTCAAGACTGGAAGGACGTAGTGCCAGCTTTTTTTCTTTCTTTCTTTTAAAGGATAAACATCAGAATCCTAAATTAATGACTTTTTTTTATAGTGACCGATTGCCTGCTTCAAAAAGCTGATCCAGTCTTTGTAGGAAGGGCAATTGTGTGGTACCAAGAGAATACATAGGGCGCCCTCTGTCCCATTACCCCCCCCCCACCTCTACCCTTTCACAGCTCACAACTTATCCTCCTCAAACGAGCCCACCATGAAAATTAACCACAAAACCAGTAGAGTGGAACCAAACCCAGGCTTCATCTCAGCTTATGACCGCAAAAGTAGGCTTGGGCTTCTTCCTGTGTAAATTAAAGCCTTCTTCTCTCCGTTACTGTACATGTCCGATACCATAAGCCATTTGTAAAACCCTGTTAATAAGGGGCCAGACTCAAAAGGTTGACTAATCCTCTCTTCATCTTCCTCAGCCTTAATGCTTATCCTATTGGTAGGTCCTGCAGAAGGCCAACCCAAACCAAGGTAGTAGATTATTGTGCTTATGGGTTGTTTAGAGCGACGGTCTTCACAAAGTGGCATTACCGGGCTGTCTGCATCTGTTCATCCTGGATTACTAGATCTAATTCTGTCTCTTTTAGTCATGATGATGGTCCCTATTCTCTAGAGCCATGGAGACAAAACAATTCAAAGTCTGGGCTGAAACATCCATTGTGGTTAATGTTCTTGGAGAAACTCAGGGTTATCCTAATTATCGCAAACACAGACTAGCACAATTTACTTGTTTAATCAAATAGTGTGCTTTGTTTAATTAGCTGGATATGCGCACTGAGAGAGAGGACAGAAAGAACTGTTGGTATATGTGTTTGGGGGTGCAAGCACCAGGAAGAGAGAGAGCAAGAGAGACGGCTATGCACGTACAAACATTCTTTGCCTGAGGACAGAGGGAATTACAAAGAAATTACCAAGCCACTGCAGAATTTGCACCCAAAGCACAGGAAAAAAGTGTTTTTTTAGGAAACTCCTACCAATACCAATTCGAGCTACAAAAGGTTCATTTACAAGGTTGAGGGAACTGAACAGACAATGATTGCTCGTGACATGATTGGCACAGTTAAAGTGTTCAGCACTGTTTGCTTGTGGAGCCCCAAAAAAATAATCTTTTAGGGTTCGAGAAAAGACACTTTAGCTCATAGTGGGAATAGATTCATTTCCATTTAACTTCTCCACTGACTTTATTTGTTTGGTTGCTATTTGAAAATGGGCCATCACTTCCTCAGTTGTTCTGTTTGTAATTCCTGTAAAGTCAGGCTAACGCTCCTGCCGAAGGTTAATTACATCTCACCCTTTTCATATATAATCCATCTTGACTTTCCACTTCCATTTGCCATGCTTGGAAAAAAGGGAGCTTTGGCAGAGGAGTGATCACCGGGCCCCTGTGAAGTCAAGGACGGTTTTGCAAAAAAAGGTCCAGCCTCACATTAGCCTGTCATTAGACATTATCATATCGGCTCTCTGAGAACCTACCATTTAACTAAACGACCCCCCTAATAAAACCATTAAAATTAGACTTCCTTCATAAAAATTAAAACAAAGAAAAGAATTGAGTCTTTTTCATTACAGTTTACCCTTTCAAAGCGTTGTCTCTCCTATTTTATTATTTGTATTGTTATTTTAAACAAGTCAGGGGTTAAGCTTTCTCAGACTGTATTTACATGGCTACAGATCTAGCTATGTCACTGAAAATGTTAAACACCCTTAAGGTCAGATTTGGTTTGAATGGCTGCACTGTACATTGCTGCATTTTGAAAACAGCATACTATATTTGATGTTTGCCCTTAAAATGTGTAAAATTTCTCTCCTACCTAAAACAACCATGGGCAGTCAAAATGACAGCTGGTTTTTAAACTCTATATTCTGTCAGGATAAATACTCAGCTGAGACATTAACGCTTTGCAATATCTTAGTATGTCTGTTAGAAAACGACGGACACCAAAATTAACATTTTAACAGCTATAGTACTATTTTTAAACAATTTAAACTTCAGACAGACATGGTCGAACTTGAATAGCAAAAGTGAAAAAGTGACCTGAAAAACAAAACGGAAAACACATATTGCTAATCTAACAAACGCAACAGGGCCTATAAAACGTGAAATGTAAAAAAAGAACTGAACATAAATATTGAAACAGTCCCAAACAACGACTGGAACTTAAAAACTACTAGAACGACCGTGGGCGGTCATTTTGAAAGCCACGGTACCCAACTGAGACATTAATGCATTACATATGTTAGTATGTCTGTTAGGAAACGACTGACACCAAAATTATCAGTTTAAAAACGTTAACACTATTTTTCAAACGATTTAAAATGGCCGCTGCCCAACGCCTGTCAATACTGCAGCGCCTCGGTGGTAGCCATGGTGCGTCTGTAACGGCGTCTGTAACCAGACATGTTGGACATAATCAGGAATCAAGTCTAGACTGTTACTCTGCACTGGAGGACGCTAGTGTGTTTCTGGGACAGAGCAGCGAACTTCACGAAGGAAATGACGCCACCAACACACGTCATAAATACTGACACGACGCTTACAATCACGTGCACATTACGAGCGGTCTTTTTGACCGCTCATTGTCCGTTTTAGGGAAGATCTTATAACTTTTTTGTGCAATTGATCTAAAACTAATTTCAATGCAAATATATGCAATTTTGGGGGCATTCGGGGAGTGGCAGGTTTGTATTTTTTCCCCACAAAGTTATTAAACTTTGAAAATCCAAAACCGTCAAAATGACAGCCTTGGACGTTCTATTAAGATGATCATTTTAAGACGCCAGTATCTTGTTCATCTGTTAATTTCTCATCTTGTCCATCTCCTGTATTCAGTTGAATGTATTTTTTCCCTGGTTAATTAAATCATTCCTTCCCAAAAGCGTGAGCCCATCTCACCCCTATTGAAAAGACAGGCTCAAACACGCCCGGTCTCAAGGACGGCTTCATGATGCAGAATATGGCACAGAGGCAGTCGACCATGTGACTGATACGCAACACAGCTTTGCTATTTGATGCTTACAGGGAAGCTGCAGTGTGCAGAAAAAGAAGTTGAATGTAAGATAGCAAATTATATGTAATTATTAATGCAACTACACACAGTTAAATCTTTATGCTCTGTTTTTTCAAGATCAACTTTCTACTCTAAGCAAAAATAAATATGTTGTTTAAATTCATATATCAAACAGAGAGAAAGCGTGTACTCATGATGACTTATGGCCAGAATGGACATAAGACAACCACTATGCAACGTCTTTGCAGCTGTACATTTTTATATTTCCTGTTGCTGTTAAGATCGGCCACAGTAGCCACAATCCTCTGTACTGCACCTATCCCCAAGATGCTATGATCCTGTGTTTGCTTGGCAAGATAGCATGCATGCAGAACTGTTTGGTAGTGGAAGTCTATCGAAAAGGAGACCTTGAGACAGCTTCTGTTGATTCCATTTAGTCCTACCTTACAAACGTCTTATTTCAATTGAACTCTGCTTTGCCAACCACTTAAAGCATTTCCAGGCATGCAGGTTTGTAAACATTTGCACTTATTCATCTTTTCGAATACCTTCAACCATCAGGTTTGAATTATGCAATTCTGGGAATTGTGGGACAAGTATTACTTCTCTGTGAAAGAAATTATTCTCCCAATTCACTGAACATTTGAAAGAAAACGATCTTTTATTTCCAAAGCACACTACAAATATGTACATTCAGCCCCCCTTAATTCATAAAACGTTATATACAAGTTTTACGAATCTATTAAGCGGAAAAAAGGAAACGATAAATGATACCACTTCTAGTACTTGCACATACAAACATAAATCTCATAATACTTCCCCCTTCACAAAAATCGTACAGGTCTTATCAAAATTACACATATTCTAAAGTCACGTGAAACAGCACTGCACTGAAACCACTTTTGAGAGTTAAAATGGATGACAGACATGTTTGTCCTTCAGTCAAATGGAAGATTGTGTTCTGTTCTCGAGGACACAAGAGCACACATGATCCACTCCTACAATGCAGTTCCCCTGGTCCAGTTCTCTGAGACTAACCCACAGCAGTGTCAAATGAGACCAATTACGCCTTCCACCAATCAATCCCTCTCGGCAGCTGAACCAACATCAAACCCATTGATTGAGAACATGGCTCCAGTTGGCGTAAGGTGATCAACCCCTCCCTCACAACTGCTCTCAGCCACATCGATCGTCTGGCACTCCACTCCAGGCTGACAAATACAGTAGATACTGTTTGATAAAATGCTGCTGGTGACGCCTACGGCTGAATCTGGAACTTTGGCCATGGTTGACAGAAGTTCACACAAAATTACTTTAGATTTTGTTTGGGCCGCTCCAAGCCAAACGCGGATGAGTTAACATTAACAAGATGGAGGAATAAAGGTTAATTCTTTCAAAGAGATTTCACCGTCATTTTCAGCAACTGTGCATCTCTACTTAGGAGTGATGGTCATCACGTGTTTATTTGTAATCTCACAAGGGAAAAAGTCACCCAATTTCTCCTTATTAATCTCTGTGGCTAAAAATTACAACCTCCGCAAGAGCTAACACAACGTTTAGGTGGTGCATTATGCAATTAGCTTGCGCCCTATCCAGTCTCACATGACATACTGAGAATCTGATGGTGAATAAGGTTTAGTATCTGGATCGCCATCATCCTTAACAACCGATAATGAGGAGTGCAAGAGTCCACGTGTAGAAAACAGATGTAAGAAGTTGGAGATTGGAGTGATGCGTATTCTTCAAGTTCAACTTTATCAGGGGCGGACCAGAAGCAAAGAACAGCCCGGGAATTTGTTGTCAAGCGGCCCCAATTTGATGCACCAAATGCCAGCTGACACAACCTTTCCAGCCTTCCCTTTGAAGAAATCACCAAGGCTGCCTTTTTTCACTTAGGTAACATAGCTGAAATATGGTCTTTCCTGTCCATGGCTGACGCAGACTCTAATACATCGGTTGTTTCATCCAGACTTACTGTAATGTTCTGTTGTCCGGTCTGCCACATGCTAGTGCTAACAGTCTTCAGATGGTTCAGAATGCTGCAGCTAGAATCCTAACTAAATCTAGGATATTTGACCGTATGACACCAATTCTTGCCTCCCTTCACTGGCTTCCTATTCATGTTAGATCAGAATACAAGGTGCTTCTGCTGACTTATAACATCCTAAATAGGCTTGCCCCATCTTACCTGTCTGATCTCCTTAAACCGTACAGTCCATCTCGAGCTCTTCGCTCTCAAAATACAGGGTTCCTGTGTGTACCCAAAGTTAAAAGAAGTCAGCTGGTGGCAGCAGGGCCTTTTCCTATCGGGCCCCGGTCTTGTGGAATAACCTGCCTGCTGCCGTCAGACAACCAGAGTCTGTTGAGTCCTTTAAATCCAAACTTAAAACTCCTCTTTTTGCCTCAACCTACAATTTCTTGCCTTTATGTTGAGCGCTTCACAACCTGTACTGCATGGCAGGTCTGTTTCTGTCTCAATGAATTTACCAACCACGGTTCTGCCGACGAGGTTATAGCATATAGATTATGACTAATTGATGACTTAACTGATTATGACTAATGACTACTGCAAACTGTTCCCTTCTCTCACATGTCTTTTCTCTCTCTCTCTCTGAATGATGTCCTGTCCTCTCTCTTTTCTCATTGTGTGTGTGTGAATGGTGTGATGTGCGCCTCCCTTGTGGGCACGTGCAGTCGGTCCTCCTCCCAGGTCTCCATGGTGATGGTGGTCACCACCTGGATGCTGCCTGGCATCTCCCTTATCACATTTTCTTTTTATCTATCTTATAAGTCCATATAATTTTGTTATCCTGTTTTAATGTTCTAGCCTTCTCAGTCAGATGTGTGACTTTTTTTTGTCTACATGGTGATGGTGGTCGCGTGGCTCGGGTTCCGGTGGTGTCTGGACACCGCTTGGCATCCTGCACATCATATTCTTCATACATTGTATATTTCCATTATGATTCTGTTATCCTCTTTCAACGTTGTGTTGTGTAAATTGTGTAAACACAACATCCATTGCACGTGGTCCGTCTTGGGAGAGAGACCCCTCCTCTGTTGCTCTCCCTGAGGTTTCTCCCCATTTCTCCTCGCTGCCAAAGGGTATTTTTTTAGGGAGTTGTTCCTTATCTGATGCGAGGGTCTAAGCACAGGGTGTTGTGTTGCTGTAAAGCCCCCTGAGGCACAGTTGTCATTTGTGATATTGGGCTGTACAAATAAAATTGACTTGACTTGACGAGTGTTTGCTGATCAGCGAATCATTAATAAAAATTAAAAAAACAACACACACAGTTTGTATTGTTTGTGTTGGGCTAATATGTAAAATGGTGAAACTAATTACTCTAGGTTTTTCTCCCTGTGATTGTGTGTACAGAAAGCAAAAATTCAAAGTTGAATTAATGAATTACTTTTAAACTGGATTGCCCGGTGGCGCTGGCTGGTCGTCACACATATATAGAGGTCCCTGCAAAGACTTCCTCAAAACATCCCCCGTTTCACTCGGGTTCATCTGTTTGTTAGAAATGCATACAGAGACATCATTTGGACTGTCTGAGATGAGATGAGCATCAAATATTGTTGCATTCATTAAATGTATGATGAATAGTCCAACCTTGACATGGGCAAATATACATGTGAGGTGTATTATGCAACATACTTGTCATTCCTTCTTTTTCTTTTAATGCAGCAATGAATAAGTTGAATGAAGTAGTCCAACCTGATCCAATTTACTTCAGTCACACAATTACATTCGACAGTGCACCTCTAACTGGATCTGTGCCGGCTCCTGCTCCCTCCTTCTCCATCCTTTCCCTTTCTTGTTCAGTGCCATGTTAACCTGTTTGTGTAGATTGCAGAGGACGTATTTAAAACGAATAATTTTTGTTGCTGGGCTGGCTATCAAATATTATATGCCTTATAGGCTATAATACAACAAGAGAGTTGATGAGTAATCTAGAGAGAAAATTATCAAATTTTCATGTTTATTTTACCCATTTACAGCCAAAGTCGGTGACCTTTTTTTAAACATCCATCCATCCATCCATCCATTATCCGAACCGCTTATCCTGCTCTCAGGATCACAGGGATGCTGGAGCCTATCCCAGCACTCACTGGGCGGCAGGCAGGGGGACACCCTGGACAGGCCGCCAGGCCATCACACAGGGCCCACACACACACACACACACACACACACACACACACACACACACACACACACACACACACATTCACACCTACGGCCAGTTTAGTACGGCCGATTCACCTGACCTACATGTCTTTGGACTGTGGGAGGAACCGGAGCATCTGCAGGAAACCCATGCAGACATGGGGAGAACATGCAAACTCCACATGTATAATAGCAAATATGGCCCAAATATGCCAAATCAAATGTGGGCCTTTTTTGGCAAAGATGCGGCACTCTCGGCAACACGTAAACTGGATGTGACCCTGAAGTGGCCCATGTGGTAAATGGTGAATATGGCCCAAATATCACAAAACAAATATGGGCCACCTTTGGCAAATATGTGGCACATGCAGCATTGCCATGGCTTGGTTCTGGCCCAGATCTGGCAAACAGGAGCAGACCGCCCGAGTGCCATCATTCCACGCAGTATGTGGGCCGGATGAAAGAAAGATGACAGTCGGGTATGGGACAGGTCCGGGCCACAGCGATTTTGCTATCTGGGATTGAATATATAAAGCCGGGTTGGGGAAAAAAAAGATCAGCCTACCGGGAAAATTCCCAAACTTCCCGATAGCCAGTACGCTCCTGAACTTTACTATCATGTGTATTGGAATACAATGAAATTCTTGTGCTCTGGCTCCCTAACACAAAAGACACAAGGACATGCCATCCCAAAAAAAAGAAACACTAACAACACTAGAGACCTACAAAGACTATGTACACAGTGAATTCATACACCAATAATATAGAAAAGTACACGATAACACCACAATGTAAGGTGCATATGATTGCATCAGCTGTTCAGCAACCTGACTGTCTGTGAAAAGAAACCATTACTGAGACGAGTGGCGTGTGATTTGATGCTACAGTAATGTTTTTTAGATGGAAAGAGTGAGAAGAGGCCATGAGTCCGGTGGCTGGTGTCCTTAAAGATGCTTTGGGCTTTCCTTTTGCAGCGAGTGGTGTAAATATAATGAAGATGTGATAGTTTCATGCCAATGACTGTTGCTGCTGTCTTTAGAGTCCTGTGCAGCAGTCTGCAGTCCTGAGCAGTCAGGTTGCCAAACCACACTGTGATGCAACCTGTCGAGACACTCTCCATGGTACTTCACATGACAACATTAATGATGCACATTGTCTTAGTGGTTGGCACTGTTCCCCCGAAGCAAGAGGGTTCTGGGTCCATGCATGGAGTTAACAGGTTCTTCCCATGTTCACCTGGGTTTCCTGCCAATGTCCAAATACACATATGTTCAATTAACTGGAAACTCCATGCACATAGGCATGAATGGAGAATGAATGGTATGTGTGTGCGTGCGTGCGTGCGTGCGTGTGTGTGTGTGGGGGGGGGGGGTTGCTCTGTGTTGAATTGCTGACCTGTCCAGGGTGTCACCCTGCTTTCTGCATAATGCATGCTGGGATAGACTCCCCCCCTCCCACCTCCGCCGCCGCCCCGTGATTCTGCATTGGTACACGAATGGCAAGATGACCTACAAGTAAAAGACTGCAGTAAGAAGAGCCACAAATAGTGGGAGGATACTGGAGAGGGAGGCGCATGAAATGTTTATTCATGCCAACAGAAGAACATTAAGCCTCAAAGATACACGAACACTATTATCTTTGCATTTTCATAAAGCTTTGCAGTTTTTTATTCTTTTCATGCATATCTTTTGTGTAGATTAATCCAGTTTATGATTGGTAAGTAGATTACAGCCACTGTAGACACATACGCCTCTTTCTAAGCTGCTTACATAGTGGATACAGCAAATCATCAGTTACCTTGACTCCAGGTACAGTCGCTGATGTTGAAAGGGTTAAATGTGGACTCATTATATGAGCACAAACACAATAAGCAGTGTGGGGTATAGAGATTATTAAATGCTGTGACTGTGTATTAGCATTTCATGTTGACAAAAATATTTCATTGAGCTACCAAATGGCAGTATAAGTCATTTACCCCTGCATTCTGGGTAGCAAATGGTAGTATTAAATGCCTACTATTTTCACTGCCATATATTCTGTTTACCTTCTTTCAAAAAAGCGAGTGGCTCCATCGGTCCTCTGCGTGCTTTGAAAGGGGTGTTGAATAATGCAATCTGAGAATTGTCACCCTTGTCACTCAAAACAACGATGACTTTCCACAACCAGTACTCCCCCCCCCCCCCATTGGTCTATGTGGACTTGGGGAAATAGAAAATATCTTGCTCTTGTTGGCGTTCAAGGACACCCAATACAGTGTGACCAGTATTATAAAATGGTTATAAAGATAAACCTTGAGAGCCTCGGGCTACAATCACCTGGGATGGTGTTTTGAATTTCTTATGAAGCGTATCTGACGCGGCGTGGACACTGAAAGTGTCACAGTCACACAGGGGTGGAGGGAAACAAATAACTTCAACTACAAAACTTTAGTTTTGAGATTATTGTACATTAACTGTGTTTTCCAATTCCTGGAATAATTGACAGTTTTGATACCATATCTTTTTCCTGGACTGGACAAGTGGCGAGTGAAGAGAAAGAACACGGCACGGTAGTGGACTGATGCCCAGGGCGTTACTCCTACACTTGAGTCACCAGGACCTCACCACTTCTTCCTTTGAATTACACTTTTGGGTAGAACAGTTCCTCAAGCCTGTGTCTCTTTGTAGGAATATTTTTGCTTGATTAAAGGATTCGTTAAACTCTTCCATCACTGCAGAGTTATGAATAGCAACAGATCAGGATCGGCTGTTTGGACTTCCTTCTATAGGCAGGGAAGTTTGTCTCTGTTCTGTTTCCCCTTTTTCTCAGAGATGGGCACCAACAATATAATATAGATCTGTTGATGTGAGACTAGGTGTGTTGTGAGATTGTGGTTGTGGTAATATGGTGATAGAACTTAAATGTTGTCAATCCCGGGTCTTAAAGGCTGCATTACAGTAAAGTGAGACCATTTTCTGAACTTATTCCGCTGTTTCAGTGAAATGAACAATGAAGTTCAGTGGAGTTGTTAGTCTTCATATAATTGTCATTGTGTTAAAAATAAAGAAAAGAAGGTGTTTTACTAGCATTGTGAAAAAGATAAAAGTGTAAGTATGACTGGTCTATTTCCAATTTCACCAAGTGAAAAAAGAGGTTCTTAGGGCAAACATTCTAACAAATTAATCAAAAAGACAGTGTACGTCTGCCCCATGTTGAGCCTGACATTCATCAATCCTGTGCCCATATTTACAGGTTGGCATCTCGCGATGGTTTTTCTTCCCACGCTCCCTATCAGAGGTGTGTGAGGCACACACGTGTGTTTTCAATCCACAAGATGCATGATGGTTCACACAGATGTGAACAATGGAGTAAACATCTGTGAGAGATATTCCCCTGATCTACACGCCACATTTCCACGCGACTATTAAACAGTATTCTCAGCCCTTCCTGGCTGTATGACCACGGGCCATTATCTGTTCTGCAAGCACTTCCAACAGAGGCTGGACGCTGCAGAGCCGAGGCTCGTCTGGGTGGGCACACCGAGCTGATCACAGATAGAGCAGGCAATTTCTTTTCCGTACAGTCTTTTAAGTAGAACAGCGGCAAACGATAAATGGGACGATAATTAGATAAAAAGCATCAGAAAGATGTCAGAAATCATTGGAAAGTCCGTGTTATAAAAGAAACACCAGGCAATCCAATCAGACCAAATTATCTGTAATGACAGGAAGGGAAAACGCCAGACTTCCAAGTATCAAATAAATGTACAGCATTAATCCTGTGCCTAAGCCAAAGCTAAACCGTACGTTAAATAAATAAGTATAATCCTCGGAATTTGTACAAAGCTCTCGTTTCTACCAGATTAAGTCAACTCATTTCACAAAGTCACAATCATAATATAGAAGAACTGGGGGGGGGGGGGGTCTATTTGCATAGTTCATTTGGCTAAAATGTTTGTCCATTTCCAGCTATGCCTGAGTTTGTGTTAATTTAAAGTACGGTCTTATATGACAGTGTACAACATCTCTTGAACATAATGTATTCAATCAAGTCACAGTTTGCAGACACAACTGTAGATCACGGGCAAGCCTTCCACCATAAACCCAACATCTGGAAACACAGTCTGGTGTCATTCAAGCTACAGTTGGCGAGTGTCCAACGACCAAGGCAAAGCGGTGTCTACGTGTTTCAGCACAGGGTCATGATCTCCATTTTTAATCGGGTTTGATTTTCATCACGTTAAAAAGATAAGTAGTGATTTGGAAGAGCAAAAAAAAAAAACAATCCACATGAAATTTGCTGCATTATTTCTCAGTGATCTCCCTGCTGATACACTCTTGCTTAAATAAAGCCTGGAAAATGTATTAAAAAAAAAAACAACAACAACATAATTTTGGTTCCATACAGTGCCCAGAAGATGACAAACCGAATCAAGAGCAGCCCCCCCGGCTCAGGTGGGCATCATAGACGTGAAAATGTACGTGCACGCGGACTGTGGGAAAGAGGGCATAATGTCCCTCTTGTAGATAAGGAATTAAATAAATAAAAGGGACGAAGAGATAAATGAATTTGGCTGAGGGGCACAATCTATCTTGGCCGCTTCGCTGGACTTGTTTACCAAATCTTTTGCTCTTACAAACAAAGACCTGCAACGCTGGGTTTAACAGAGAAGGACATTTCTGTCTGGCTTCTGTGGCAGCCGCGGTCATCAGTCATCTCTGCTGGATTTATGTATCCCAGGGAGACCCATACATCTCACATGGTTCAGTGTCGGGGCTTGTTGGAGCTCACACCATGTGTTATTTATGTAAGACAATGGGAGTGATCTTGAGTCCTGCAACACGATTTCCATTTACAGACCATTAAACATTTCTGAGTTTGGGGAGAAACAGAATGTCCACATTACAATGAACATTATGCAGTATGTGACTGCAACGCTCAGCGCAGTTTAAACTTTAAAATTACTCTGAAGCCAATTTGCTTTAGTGAGGCACTTTCTTTCTTGGACATTCCTTTTAACCCTTGTCTCTGCCAGCTGGCTAATTTGTCCTGGCACATGGGTAAGGGAGAAATTTATTCAGTTAATCCTATCATCAAAACCTGGCAGCGGAAACCAATCTGGCATCCTGAACCAGAAATAATGCCAGGTAAAGCAGGATGAAGAAATACTGCGGACAATGACACTGGTTGCTTAAATGCATGAGATTAGTAGGCTGGTGGAAGTCAAACAAGAGCTGACGACGAGCACCATGCATGAGGATGTTGCAGGGTTTACTACGTGGTGTGTATCTCTGCTGATTACATGTGTAAAATATTGTGCGGTTTATCACGTGGATGAGTCAGTCGCCATCTGTGTCTTGGCGTTATTCTTTTCCGTGTTTGAGTTCTGTGCTGAAGTCTCAGTGCGGTGTATTTTTAAATTTGTCTGCTATCTTCTCTGTATCATCCATCCATCCATTATGCGAACCGCTTATCCTGCTCTCAGCATGCTGGAGCCTATCCCAGCACTCACTGGGTGGCAGGTGGGGAGACACCCCACCACACACACACACACACACACACACACACACACACACACACACACACACACACACACACACACACACACACACACACACACACACACACCTAGGGACTATTTAGTACGGCCGATTCACCTGACCTACATGTCTTTAGACTGTGGGAGGAAACCGGAGCCCCCAGAGGAAACCCACGCAGACACGGGGAGAACATGCAAACTCCACACAGAGGACGACCCGGGACGACCCCCAAGGTTGGACTACCCCGGGGCTCAAACCCACAACCTTCTTGCTGTGAGGCAACCACGCTAACCACTGCGCCACCGCGCCGCCCTCTCTGTAACATGGATTGGCTAGATCTATCTGCCCACCAGTCTGTCCACCTGTCCTTCAGTCTGTCCATCAATTTCTGTCTGTCATGTTCTACAGTTGTCTTTGAAAATGAGAAGATTAATAGTGTTATAGTTTTTCGGCAGAACGCTGTATGCCGGGTTTTTCTCCCAGTCACTGCAGGAACGTAACAGCACTGTGAGCAGATGTGACACTCTGTTTTTATTCTGTCTGTGCAATGGAACCAAACTGATTTGAAATAAACAAGTTTATTTAATGATCTTGATGAAAAAAGTCTGCAAAACTTCAACGGACAGTTTCATCCGAGGGGAGGTTGGCTTTATCACAGAGCTACTGATCACTAGCTGTGTACATTTGTCAACCAAGATTTACCCCCTTCTTGCTGACAGCACAACATAAGCAAAGTCATCTCCTCATGAATGGATAAACGCCTGTCTTCCTATTTCTTTTACACTTGACCAGGCTCCGTGCACTGTCGGCAATAAATCCTCTCTAGATTTGCGGCGCCCATTCGTTTCGAGGCCTCGGCACGCAAGTGTTGGCAGGGGCCCAGCCTCGGTGGTTCAATCGTCTTCCATGTGAATCACAATCCAGATGGCCCTCCCACTTTGACGGCAAACTTCTTAGCGGGGCCATAGGCTTTCATCAACAAGGCCTTGACTGATAAGGACACCCATCTCTCAAAGTACCACGGCCTTCAGTCTAGGATCATGTCATCCGTCCTGTTTTGTTAAGGTGCGCTTGCCTGGTAATGGCATGTGTGCTCCGGGCCCAAGTAAAGCAATTTCTGTGGTTTTGGCTTCAATAAGAAAAGCAAAGTTTGCCTTTTGTGAGTGAGATCATCCACTCTGTGAAGAGTGAAGCCAAATGGACCACGTTGTTTGAATAGTTGACTTTGTGTAGAACTTGATGCTTTTTCTGTTCGGGCCTCGACAGATGGAGACCTTCCACATGAAGCGGGCTTTGATCCGACTCCGTCATTATTTTGTGCTCCTCAGGTGCAGAATATTGCTAATTTAAACAAAAAAGTCAAGTATGCTGAAATGTACTCATTAAATTCTTAAATGTATCACTAGAATTACAATATAATTGGCTGCTGTTAATGAATATATAATTTGGGATTTAGGGCTAATTTGCTTTGTTATAGGTTGTTGGAAATGATTTGATGATACATTCAAGTAATGCGTAAAATTTTCCCGGCTACGGTCCCCCCCCCCACCCACCCAAAAAAACTCAACATATATGAAGCAGTAATTTATTTTTTGGTACACAACACAAATCCCATTATGGCATCATTTTATTTCCATGGCATAGCAACAAGATGCATGCGTTCATTTACAAGCCGTAGCTCAACAGACTATGGCGGAGGAAGAGGAGCTTTGTTCATGGACGAGCGACAGTAAAATGGCTATACTTGTGTGCTGTCATCCTTACATATCCCGAGAGGTTTGGTGCCCGGCGGCAAACAAAATACACAGTGAAAATAAGGCTTCTAGGAAACTGATCTGAAGGGTGATGGCATCATTCTGTCGTAGCCAGCACACTGCGCTACCGATGTGAATTTAATGATGAAATGTAAAAGCGAAAACAGTTACCTGGTGCCGCTTTAAAATTGCAAATTTGTGTGAAAAACGCGTCCGGGTGGCGCGGCAGTCTATTCCATCCATTGCCTACCAACACGGGGATCGCCAGTTCAAATCCCCGTGTTACCTCCGGCTTGGTTGGGCATTCCTACAGTGGGAAGGGTGGGGAAGCCGGATGTGGGTATGTGTCCTGGTCACTGTACTAGCACCTTCTCTGGTCGGTCAGGGTGGCTGTTCGGGGGGCTGGGGGGAATAGCGTGATCCTCCCACGCACTACGTCCTCCTGGCGAAACTCCTCACTGTCAGGTGAAAAGAAGCGGCTGGTGACTCCACATGTATCAGAGGAGGCATGTGGTAGTCTGCAGCCCTCCCCGGATCGGCGGAGAGGGTGGAGCAGCGACCAGGACGGCTCGGAAGAGTGGGGTAATTGGCCAAGTACAATTGGGGGAGAAAAGGGGGGGGGGGCCGTATGAAAGGCATTGCTTCCCACAGCAGGAAGTTCAGTTTGCTGGATATTTTTTTGGTCATGTGAGATCTTGGGCTTGTTTAAAATGTGAAAGCCCTGACATATTTGGATTTTTATTCCTCTCTTCTTCTTTTTATCTGAATTGTGGCTTTTCCAGCTGTGTGGGGGGACCGCTTTTATCTATACAAATCAGATCACAGTAAAACCAAAAATTAATCTTGTTTCATGTGAGGGGAAGGGAGTAAGGCTAACAACTCCAGGGCAAAAGTTCATTTTGGTTGCTAGTTTCCAGGGAAATGGGTTTTTCCAGGAGGGTAGTGGGAGATTATGCCAAACTGTAATCAAGGTACGGGGCTGTGGTCATGGCTGGTCATGACTTCGGTCATTTGACATGAAAACAAAAATACAAATCATCACTGAACATTATGTGCTACACATTCTAGGGTTGCAGACAACGGTGGACCCTGGGATTTCAGAAGACACACAATGTTGCATGGTGACCTTATTGAGTGACCGGAGAAGCTGCAAAATCAGCCAGACATCGGCGTTATGATCTCCTAACACCGACTTCAACATCACCGAGCGATGATTACAAGCCATGTCAAGACCTGACGATCTCGGAGCCGATGGGCTTACTTCGCTAATCAAGTGATGAAGATCTATCGTGAGAGAACAAGAAAACAAAATGCCTCTCTTGATTATTCCAGAAAAGAAACAAAATCTAGAGAAAAAAAAAACCAGTTGAAAGTCTCAGCAAAGACAGAACCCCTTAATTACTGTGTGGTTTTCTTTGGGATGCCAGTGTTTACAGTGAGGACACTCATCAAAACCCTTTTGATTGCAAGATGAGCATCCACATACGCTCCCTGGCACATCGCTCACCGTACTCCAGATTCACAACATCAAATGAAATGCACAAAAATAAACTGGGGATTGTCATGGATTTCTGTCTAACTGGTTTGATTAGTGGTTGCACAACTCGAGAGCTTGAGCCAAAAAAGATCCAACAAGCACCATTTGTGATATGAAAATCATGCTGAGTTGGGTTGGCACATTGTTTATCTTCTACATCGCTTGGTGCAATGACATCACAGCTGGCAGGGAGGCTCACAGCTGAAACCTTCAGACAAAAGGACCATATAAGTCCTTCTCGAGTCTTTCCCTGGGGGATGTTTCCAGGGATTTTTCTGACGTTACCTTCTACCTGTGTTGTGTTAGGAACACAGCTCATTCCACGTTGTAGGAAAGCGGCGGACTATTACAAACGTGAAGCGGTTGCCTTCTCAGAAATGTCTGAAAGCAGAGCCACAGTTTACTGTTCCTCCTCTGATGACTTTAGTGGAGAAGAGCCGAATGCAAAACAAAAACAAAACAAAACAAAAAAACCGGAGTTAAGAAGCCCCAGGAGGTTGATAGACACCTAAAAAAGATGAAGACATGCGGCACCTCGGGGGGAGTTTGAAAAGTAGGGCTGACTGAGGTGGAGACGTACTGCCATTAACATGCTAAATGGGAAACAACGGAAGAATTAACTTCAGAAATAATATCCGGGGGTGAGAGTATCACAATACCAACATCAGCCGACGAAGTACAATTTTTGTACAATGTTTTTCACAAGTGCAGTACTAAATATGAGAAAACCAGATCTTTTTTTGAATTCTACCTCTTGATATTTGCACTTTGTACGCAGAGTGCGAATCATAGAGTGACAATCAGGGCCGGGGGGGGGGGGGGGTAACCTTTTCTCCAGGGCATAGAGGGAACCCAGTACGGCGCAGGTGCATGCTTCAGTGAACTGAAGTCTTACAATCCTTACAGTATCTTGCTTGTTTAACATAGTGTCTGCAGTCTGTAGACGATGATATGTATATCAAATCCATGACACCAGCTCATGGGGCATGTACCACACAACTTTTGTAGTCAGGGGTCACCTACAAAGTATTCTTCTTTTTTTTTTGGACGGGGGGGAAGGATTTCCCCCCCTTTTTCTCCCCAACTGTACCTGGTCAATTACCCCACTCTTCCGAGTCATCCCAGTCGCTGCTCCACCCCCTCTGCTGATCTGGGGAAGGGGGAGAGGGGGGCGCAGACTACCACATGCCTCCTCCGATACATGTGGAGTCACCAGCCGCTTCTTTTCACCTGACAGGGAGGAGTTTCACCAGGGGGACGCAGCACGTGGGAGGATCACGCTATTCCCCCCAGCTCCCCCTCCCCCCAACAGGCACCCCGACCGACCAGAGGAGGTGCTAGTGCAGCAACCAGGACACATACCCACATCCGGCTCCCCACCTGCAGACACGGCCATTTGTGTCTGTAGGGACGCCTGACCAAGCCGGAGGCAACACGGGGATTCAAACCGGCGATCCCTGTGTTGGTGGGCAACAGAATACACCGCTACCAACAAATTATTCTAGAGCAAAATTGCCAGCAAGTCAGACCCCCCCCCCCACACACACACACACACACACACACACACACAATAGCAGACCATCATTTCCGCTAAAACAGACCCACACAATACTGTAGCAGAACTTTCATTACTATCAGTAGCCAACACTTTATTAGAAGTCCTAACATATTAGCTGTGAACAGTAGAGTATGGTTGTTGTGCATCCCATCATTTTCTGAAAGTACTATTTGCCTAAACATCTGGTATGATGGCATACATGTTTAAGTGCCGTCTCCTTTGGAACTCACCTCTTTGTTACCAGATCCTGCCTGCTGACTGTCCTCCTGACCTCCTCCTGCCTGCTGACTGTCCTCCTGACCTCCTCCTGCCTGCTGACTGTCATTCTGACCTCCCTCTGCTTCCTTAATACAACAGCACATAAATGTAAAACTCACCATCACCCATACTATCCTGCTCAGTATTAAGCGTTCATGACAACCAACCAAAAAATACAAGCTGCATTATCATCTCTAAATCCTAATTCATACAAGTTTCAATTTACTCTATTTTTAAGCACAAAAGGTGCAGGATATCTCCTCTTCTCTTGCTCATGTTGAGTCTTTGAATGAAATCTAATCTGAGTTCAATAAAGTAGTGATATATTTGAACCAATACAATTAATCAGCCTCCAGCACACATGGATTTTAATATTGTTAATTACCCAACCAGGTAAAACTCCTACATTCCTGAGTAAAAATAAAGGGGTGCCTATTATAAAAGCTAATGTCAAAAAGGCAAAAGACTAACTAAACCACAACAGCCACACAAAAGACTTTTAAAATTAAATAAACTATATTGATGTCAAAATGTATCTCTACAACAACTAATCCTCTATTGTCTCACTGCTCATTACGGAGCACCAGTGTTAGCTAGATAATATATGACATTTTATATTATTAATGAAATGCCAAGCCGTAGGCACAGCTAGCTAGCTATTTAGCCAACATTGGAAATGAAAAGGTGCGCTACCAGCTAGCTAACATTAGTTAGCTAATGTTAGGTAACAAAGGTTAGCTTTAGCTAGTTAACATTTGTTAGCTAAACTGTAACTTTAGGTAAAAGTAACAAACTAGCAAATGGTAGCATTAATCTGTAGACAGTCTAATTCCAAAACTCTGAAGATAAGAAAGTGTTTTAAACTAGCTAGATGGCTAGCTACTTATATTTACCTACAGTGTCTCCACTGTCTTGTGCGATGCACCTGAGCCTAGAGTAATGAGGACGTGAAGCCTTTTCTGCAGCTTCCAAGATGTTCCTAACGGCTCTTCTTCTTTGCAGCCCACAAATCCCCAAGAGTCCCAGGACCCGGTGTAGAGACTGGCCTGCAAAGCCCCTGTTGCCCACTTCAACCGGCTCTCAACACTCAGCTACCAGATCTGCATACCTGGCTCTCTTCCTTTCTTCTGCCTCCCCCATCTGATCCTTCCAGGGGACAATTAGCTCTAGCAAAACCACTTGCTTGGTTGCCATGGACATCAGGGCCATGTCTGGTCTGAGTGTGGTAGCTGCGATAATGTCCGGGAACCTCAGTTGTCTCCATAGGTCGACCAGGAACTGCCAGACATTTTATTCTTACAGGGAACATTTTCTTGAACAAAACAAAGCTCCTTTTCGTAATAAAGGCGATTAAAAGAATAAATTTGAGACCTTCCTGAAGTGAGCCACCTAATGACATGATTTGCTGTAAATCTCACTGATTCTGCTTTGTTTTGATTTTGCTCTTAAAATTATATTTGTCGTCATTATTATCAGAGATTTTCACTGGGAGTGACGAAGAAGGACATGATTAGGAACGATTATATTAGGGGGACTGCTCAAGTTGGACGGTTTGGAGACCAAGCAAGAGAGGCAAGATTGAGATGGCTTGGACATGTGTGGAGGACAGATGCTGGTTATATTGGGAGAAGGATGCTAAATATGGAGCTGTCAGGGAAGAGGAGAAGAGGAAGACCAAAGAGGAGGTTTATGGACGTGGTGAGGGAAGACATGCAGATGGCTGGTGTGACAGAGGAAGACGCAGAAGACAGGAAGAAATGGAAACGGATGATCCGCTGTGGTGAACCCTAAAGGGAGCAGCCGAAAGTAGTAGTAGTAGTAGATCATTATCAGAGATGATTCCTCCCTAGCTTTATAATTAGTCCACCTGACTGTGACTTGGTGACCTTGGCTTTACAGTTCCAAATCCTGTTTTACTGCCCACCGCCACCCTTACTATTATTTTCTGTTTAAACTGAACATGATATTTATGGTGTGCGAATAAATATCTTAATATAAAGATTAAAACCACAGGGGACACCAAGTTCAATATGACTCGTGGCTGGAAAACAAATTTCCCAGAAGAAAATACAATGTAAAGCTGACTAAAAGCAAGTAGGCTGTGGGTATAAGCCTGCCACTGGGCGACTATTTCAGTCTTCCACTGTCTACGTGTTACCGTTTTCAAAGTCCCCATCATTACGTGAAACAACAACAACCTCTGAGCTAGAAACCTAAGCACTGAAAATTGTAAGTATATAAAATCTCCCTCTCACCCTTTCTGGGTGGTGTATGGCTTCCTCAAGCTCGGTTCCTCTACCAGAGGCCTGGAAGTTTGGGGGTTTTGCACAGTATCTTAGCTGTTCCTAGGACTGCACTCTTATGGACAGAGACCTCAGATGTTGTTCCTGGAATTTGCTGGAGTCACTCTCCCAGTGTGGGGGTCACGGGTTTATGGATGTGGTGAGAAAGGACATGCAGGTGGCTGGTGTGACAGAGGAAGATGCAGAAGACTGGAACAGATGGAAACGGATGATCCGCTGTGGCAACCCCTAACGGGAACTGCTGAAAGTAGTAGTAGTAGTAGCCCATAGTGCCCCTACTACCACTGGGACTACTGTGGATTTTACCTTCCACATCCAATCTAGTTCTTCCTTCAGCCCTTGGTATTTCTCTAGCTTCTCGTGCTCTTTCTTCCTGACGTTGCCGTTGCTCGGGATTGCTACATCGATCACTACTGCTGCTCCCTCTCGACCGACTGAAAAAGGGTGAGAAGGGGATATATATATATATATATATATATATATATATATATATATATATATATATATATATATATATGCCCTGGAAAAGCCCAGATTCTGTCTCGCAAGACTCTCATGCCATTGTCAGGCCATTCTCAGGCCACTGTCAGTCAGAGATGATTTGGCACATCTTTTTGTGTGTCTGTGTATGTGTGGGAAAGAGTGTGTTTGTGTATGATGAGCAGAGGTGTCCAAAGGGATGTCCCTTTACAGTCATAGACCAAACGAGGCTGACAGTTAAAAATGGCATACAAGGCATTTTGCTATAAATAATTAAGATCCCAAGAAGATAAATGGAATAAGGGCTTGGTGTATTGAATTAGAGTGAAATTGTCTGTAACATCTTAAGGTATGCTATGTCACTCCTCGAGGGGGGGAGGGAATAAATTAAACCTTGTGCAAAGGAAAAATTGCAAACAATCCTGACACATAGTTGACAATATAATGGCCTCCATTAGGGAGGAAATTATTTTTAATTTTCAATTTAGCCTGTTGCAGTTCTCAGTGGAGACACTTCAATAACAACTGTAACAAGATATTCTTTAATGCATGAGTGGAGTCCCATTCTCCAAATGGAATATAAAATAGTCAGACCAGAACGCCTGACTACACCGGCTGACGTTAGCGACAGCAGCCACTCCCGCCTATATCTGAACACGTACGGGTCACTTCCTAATTAGCTTCAGCCATCATTAACATTCCCTTCATCCAAAATAGCTTCTCGAGCCCGTGACAGCGCAGACAGACATTTCCAACACACTATTAAAGGAGGTTTGGGGACAGAGAAGGGCGGCTTTCATGTCGGTTCCCAGAACAAACAGCGCTGCTGTCCGTCGTCTGAAACGCACAAGGCCCCAGACGGCTTGCTAAGGGATGGCGGGGCTACAGGGCAGAGTCGTTGTTTTTAAGCTACTGGATTCATGCCCAGATATTTTAAAATGGTGCCCAACAGAAGGATTGGGACAAAACGTATCCGTGGCTTGTTATTTGATGCATCTTTTTATCAGGGAAATGCTCTGTGTGGTCCAGGCTGACTGACGACCATCTCACGCTGCGGCCTGGCTGGACAGCAGACCAGCCTGTACCGTGGGCTAGCATGACCAGCGTCTGTCATGCTAGCATGACCAGCGTCTGTCATGCTAGCATGACCAGCGTCTGTCATGCTAGCATGACCAGCGTCTGTGCTCACACACAGCACAAACACACAACCAGGCCACAGCCAACCCACTTTTTCTCCCCAATTGTTCCCGGCAAATTACCCCACTCTTCCGAGCCATCCCGGTCATTGCTCCACCCCCTCTGCCAAGCTGGGGAGGGCTACAGACTACCACATGCCTCCTCCAATACATGTGGAGTTGGCAGCCTCTTCTTTTCACCTGGGAGTTTCATCAGGGGGACGTAGCACGTGAGAGGATCACGCTATTCCTCTCCAGTCCCCCCCCCCCCAGAACAGGCGCCCCGACTGACCACAGGAGGTGCTAGTGCAGCGACTAGGACACATACCCACATCTGGCTTCCCACCCACAGACACGGCCAATTGTGTCTGTAGGGACGCCCGACCAAGCCAGAGGTTACACAGGGATTTGAACCGCCGATCCCCATGTTGGTGGACAATGGAATAGACCGCCACGCTGCCCGGATGCCCCACAGCCAACAGTTTAATGAGTTCACCTCTGCGTTCGTGCTTTTGGCTGGTGTAGCAGGTCACAGGTGCATTTTCACACCTGCGAATCCCTCCATCTCCTGTTGTTGGCATCCTGTTTATTACCAGTCAGGAAACCTTTAAATCTGATGCGTCATCATTCGCCCACCTCCCAGACACAGACAACGTGCACGTATGCATGCGCGCGCACACACACACACATATACACACACACACATATACACACACACACTCTCTGTCTGTCTGTCTGTCTGTCTGTCTGTCTCTCTCACGGCAGTAAGTGCTTTCTGGAAGACTTGCCATCTCTGTAGCTTATTGCTTTCATGCACTAAACAATTCTCCATATGTTCCCAGACGCCTGCCGGGATCGCCTGCAGGCTCTTACAGGAATGCAGGTCTGGCTGGTGCTCTGAACTGCAGTAACGGAGAGAAAGGGTCAAATGTGTTAATGACTGGCCCACTTTTCTGGACGAGGAGCGGAGCTAGCCCTGATGCCCCCACAACCGCCCACTACACGCACACATGCACACTCACTCATGTACACACAGCACACATGCACACACACACACACTCATGCACACACATGCATTCACACATACACACACACACAGCATGCATGCATGCACACACATTCACACACACACATGCACGCACGCATGCAGACATCATGGTGTTTGCAGGGCAGCACATGTGGACCTGTGTCAGACCTTCCACCAGGGGTGTTACTTACTTCTCGGGGAGACTGAATGAGCCATTGTTCGGTGTTCGCGTCCCGAGTCTCTGACTGGAAATAATTGCTTCCCAGGCTGATATTGGCGGTCTATAGATGTTGTGATGTTTATGTAAGTACCACTGTGACTCAGAACACTTGCTAATCAGACAGACGCTCAAAGCACAAAAAAAAATAAAATCCCAGCTCTGTGTTTCCCAGCCAAGATGCTGTAAATTAGGCCATGAATAGCAGAGCTCAAAGTCAGCCATTTAAAATATTTTCCCCTAAAATTGTTTGTGTAACATAGATTACTCATCGGGAGATTAAACAGAATGACACACTGAGGCGCACAGAAAAATTCTGCCAAAAAAAAGAAAGAAGAAATGCAGTTGAAGCTAATGTAAAGGCTTCATATTTCATGACGAAAACAAACAGGAAAATTCAGTTAGGTTTGCATTAAACGCTTATAGAGAGAAAGGTCTAGTCCTTTGTCTACCAACACAGGGATCGCCGGTTTGAATCCCCATGTTACCTCTGGCTTGGTCTGGCGTCCCTACAGACACAATTGGCTGAGTGTGTGGGTGGGAAGCCGGATGTGGGTACATGTCCCGATTGCTGCACTAGCACCTCCTCTGGTCAATCAGAGAGCCTGTTCGGGGTGGACTGGGGGAAATAGCGTGATCCTCCCCAGATAGCATCCAGATGTGGGCCACTTCAGGCAATGATGCGGCACTGATGGCCTTCTTCCGGCCCTGACAAAATGGATGTGAGCCTGAAGTGGCCCACATGTATAATAGCAAATATGGCCCAAATATGACAAATCAAATGTGGGCCTTTTTTGGCAAAGTTGCGGTGCTCTCAGCAACATGTAATCTGGATGTGACCCTGAAGTGGCCCGTGTGGTAAATGGTGAATATGGCTCAAATATCACAAAACAAATATGGGCCACCTTTGGCAAATATGTGGCACATACGGCTTGGTTCTGGCCCAGATCGGGCAAACAGGAGAGGACCACCCAAGTACCATCATTCCACGCGGTGTGCGGGATTGATGAAAGTGTCAGTGTGGGACGGGTCCAGGCCGCAGCAATTTTGCTATCTGGGTCCCACGCACTACGTCCCCCTGGTGAAACTCCTCACTGTCAGGTGAAAAGAAGTGGCTGGTGACTTCACATGTATCAGAGGAGACATGTGGTAGTCTGCAGCCCTCCCCGGATTGGCAGTGGGGGTGGAGCAGCAACCGGGATGGCTCAGAGAACGGGTTGATTAGCCAGGTAAAATTGGGGAAATAAAAAATAAAAAATACAATTGTTCTGGAGTATCTGGAGACAGACACATCAATAATCCTGCGTATGGGTAAACCCAACACTGAACAAATGATGACACAAAACACATGGTGATTGTCGTTTTTTTGTCTGACATCCCTCCACTTCAGCCTTCAGATGTCTCCAACTCGAACATCTCCAACCTCCCCAACTTCACCTTTCCCGTAACCTCTCGAGAGGTCGTTGGGGCACCGCTGTTGAAACCACAACCAGTCCTTGCCATCTCTGTCCGTCCTCAACTGCCTTCTGTAAGCTGGCAAAGTCAAGGCCTGTCCACTCTCTGATGTTACATAGCCATCGCTTCTTCTGTCTCCCTCGTCTTTGCCCGCCCCTCACTGTGCCTTGCTGGATGGTCTTGGCAAGGCCAGAACTTCTCGAGATGCGACCATACCATTGCAGTTTTCTCTTCTTGACGATTGTCAACAAGTCTTCATGTGTTCCAGTGGCTTGTGTAATCCATCTTCTCACCTCTTCATTCGTAACATGGTCTCTATATGAGATGCCTAGAATCTTCCTGTAGCACTTCAGCTCCACTGCGCTTATTCTTCTTTGGAGACCTCCCCAACCGCACCCTATCAAAGTCACAGATCCCTTCCTCTGCTCACCTGTGACGGACAGTGTTTACCACAGCCATGATAAACCATTTCCTCATAAATGATTTTGTCACGGCCTTCTGCTGGCTGTCATGTGGGATTGTGCCTGCAGACTAAAACAACCATAATTCACCGGCTGTACTTACCTCCTCGGAGAACAGAGGCTTGACAGATGATAAATGGCCACTGCTGACAATCATCAACACACACCGCCCCTGTGTTTGCCTGCTATATACGTGGTGCCAGGACGTGGAAATAAGACTTTTACATATCACCCATGCAGGGAGAGAACTTGCAGGGAAGCCATGTTTGGAACGGAGACTGAATGAAACCGTGGCTATATCGCCATGTATGTTCCCATGTACACCGACTGCTTAATGCCACACATGTGAATCCACAGAGGTGGGCGTTTTTCATGTTCTGTCCGAGAGCCTTCCATCAGGAAATGACCCAGAGAACAACAGGGAACGTGTGCCATCATTCATTTCGATTTCATTCATCCAAAGACACTTCCGCATGGTCTGAGGACACGAGAGTAGAAATGTCAGCTGTATCCTACCTCTATTTTATTTTACCTTTATTTTTTTCCAGCTGTGTAGCTGCACTTATTAACTGTGGTGGTGGTGTGGGGGGGGGTCGTGGTTAGAAAGAACACCCTGTGGGTAATAATTCACAAGTTCAAGCTCGACAACAGCCAACATGGCTGCAAACCCCGATACAGTGACTCTCTGACTTGCTGAGTCATGTTAGGATCGACATTTTAATCTCCATCTAATGGCGGCAGGCATGGGCGCAAGTCCATGAATACTGGGATGGCATCCAGCGCTTTACCTGTGCCCCTGTCCATAGGGTTAGTGGTTGTGTCAGGAAGGGCATCCGACATAAAATGTTGCCAAAATCAGTATGCGGCTTGGCAAGGCCATACTGGATTGGTTGAGGCCTGCATTAACAATGGCCAGCATTGGTGCTGTGCCCTCACAGGGTCCTGATGGAAACTGTAAAATCTGCTGTGGCGACACCTGGGAAACAGGGGAAAAGTTGAAAGAAGAAGAATTTTAATCTCAATCTGTATGTGTTGGATTCAATGCTCGATCCAAAACTTTCCAGTTCCAGTGTGGGAAGATGGCTGCGCGAATTCACGTTTGCAGCGGCCTCACCCGGTACCGTCCATGCAGTGACCTTGTCACGTCTGCGTCTAAGTTTGTGTCTTCGTTTGATGGCTGGGAGAGCTGACGCTGGAACGGCTGGGAGAGCTTGGTCTGTGCGTCCTGTGGGCCCAGGGACCACGGCCCTGCCTGCAGCTATGCCCAAAGAGAAAACACCGCGGGCGGTCTGACAGGACGCAGAAGCGGGGCAGGCTAAGCTAACTGCTAGCCCATGCAGACCGGCAGTTCCGACAGTCATCGGCTGGTGTTCGTTCTCCTGGACGGTGATTTTTTTGTTTAGTTTAGATATATGTTAGTTATGTGTGTTTTTGTCTTTGTGTTGCACTGCCGTGGGCTTCGGGGGAAACGATATTTAATTTCATTTACATGTACATGAAATGAAATAACAAATAAAACGTGTTCCTGATTCCTGACAATGAGCCCTAGAGCTTTTTGTGTAAAAGGACAACAAGGTACAATATCATCTGAAACTCATCTGAACCTGAACTCACACAGCCAAAGATCCAACCCCCCCCCCCCCCCGCTTTTTTACGCCCAAACAGATCAGATTAAATAAAGCCAGAGCCAGGCAGGCGTACCACACACCTGTGAAGGTCTCCTCACTGGGCTCCCGATGTTCCTCCATTTCATTACCACAAGGAACAAAGATGATACACAATCGCAAAGCCTTTCATCCAGGTAACGAACACTCGTGAACACAATTTCAATTAGCATCAGGCCTTTGATCTTCCTCTAACAAGAAGGCGTACTGGCGTTGAGGGTGTTGGAAAAAACATACTGAGGAAAAAATATCGATAGGGTAAAAAGGAGTTTTCCACTGTGTATTGAGGTCTGTAGTCTATATTTACTTTCCTCACATTTATACTTATCTTGCTGCCCAAACATCTGTGGAAGGTAATGTTTTGGGTAGCCATACACCCAAACACGTTTTATTTATTTATTTGTTTGTTTGTTTATTTATGGGGGGAGGGGGGGTTCTCCCTTTTTTCTCCCCAGTTGTACTTGGCCAATTACCCCACTCTTCTGAGCCGTCCTGGTCGCTGCTCCACCCCCTCTGCCGATCCGGGGAGGGCTGCAGACTAACACACGTCTCCTCCGATACATGGGGAGTCGCCAGCCGCTTCTTTTCACCTGACAGTGAGGAGTTTCACCAGGGGGACGTAGCGTGTGGGAGGATCACGCTAATCCCTCCAGTTCCCCCTCCCCTCTGAACAGGTGCCCCGACCGACCAGAGGAGGCGCTAGTGCAGCGACCAGGACACATACCCACATCCGGCTTCCCACCCGCAGACACGGCCAATTGTGTCTGTAGGGACGCCCGACCAAGCAGGAGGTAACAAGGGGATTCGAACCACCTTCCCCGTGTTGGTAGGTAATGGAATAGACCGCTACGCTACCCAGACGCCCAAAGAAGTTTTATTACGTCTCAGACCTAACATGAATCTTGCCTTGGATGTTATTTGGCTTTTCGCCGAAGAGGAACAAAAGGCTATTACTGTTCTCATCTATTCAAATCTAAAGCTGCTGCTGTTTGAGTGGTAGATGGCCCTGTTCTATGATATCTATTTGTCAGGGAATTAGGAGATTAGTCGTGTCCGACCTTGTCTCCTTGGTGGGTGATTCACCGAATTAGGCTCTGTGAAGGATGTTTTTAAGCAGCCAGGAGAGAAAAGATCCTTGTCGTTGAAATGTGTTTCCCACCCTGGTATGCTGTCCTCTGAATGTGCACACATGGGAAAGCTCCAGCTGTTCCCCACCCTCCACCCTGCCAGCTACACGAGGGTTGATCTGAAACCAAAATCCAGCCTATCTAGTAACATATGCAAGAGAATACAGTCTCTTCTTTTTTTTAATCTGGGAAAAACAGTTGCAGAGTTATTAGAGTATTTATCTGAAGCTTCGAATGTTTGACAAAGGTGAAGGGATTCACCCATAAAATTGAACTCATTCGGATGATGAAACTCAAAGCAATCCTTCGAATGGCCTCAGCAGGCTGAGGGTCGACAGCATGACATGTGGAGGTACTTATGCAGAAAGTTAGCAATGCTTCCCATATCCAAATAGTTTGAAAAGGGCTCCAAGGATTTAGATTGCTGTTTAGATACAGCATATTTTATTTGCTCAGTTTCATCTCGGCGAAATCCAAAGAGCTGGCCGTTTCAAGAATGTCAGTGTTGTGTATCATAGCCATCGTAACGCTCACATTTCCTGTTCCCGGACTCGGGTCTCTTCAGAATCCCATGCACATGCTGAAATGGCTGATTCCCAGAGATATCCTGGGGATATTGGATTTCCCAGACAGATGAGGCTGTTTGTGATGAGTCTATCTGAGGGTGAGATGTGAGGGTGGCAGGGGGTCTTGACATCTCTAAGCTCTAAGCAGACATGTTTTGCTGACCAGTATGTGTTTCCATGTTTTAATAAAGGTGTGGAGAGTCTGTTCCTGGGCTCCGCCATCATCCTGAACAGGTGGCGGGGGTCAGTTTGAGGCTTGACAGCTTTGGAGCAAAGCAAGACCCACATCAAGTTATTCTTTATTTTCTCACCAGGACGAGTTTGCCCTGCAGCTAACACATAAGAAACAAGTGATGGGACAGCAGTAAATGTGTCCTCCCCACAAATGATGCAGTGACCTCTATGACAATTAAAGCAGGATTTACAACCTGCCCCTCTTTTCAGATGTTTTTTTCTTTCTTTCCCATGGCCAAATTCATCATTCCCCCAAGTTGTTAAGCCTATCATGGGAAACAAAACTTTTCAGGTTCAAGAGATGCCTGCATAGATCACATTTCTCGAGACTTGGTGGGTTTCCAGCTTCAAGGGAAATGCAGTTGCCTGTTTGAGAGGAATGGGGTGATGTTTCACTTTGACGTCCTGTGGGGAGCACTGTGACAAAATGCTCTGATTCCCTTATATTGCTGTACTGTATACAGGGAAGGGTCCCCTCTGAAATAATTGGGCCATATTTTGGAAACGTTCACCTCGTTCTTGTTTAAAGTATGAGCTCTTTGGTCTTTTTTTTAATTTTTATTTCCTCTCCTTTTTCACCTCAATTGTATCTGGCCAATTACCCCACTCTTCCGAGCCGTCCCGGTCACTGTTCCGCCCCCTCTGCAGACTACCACATGCCTCCTCCGATACATGTGGAGTCGCCAGCCGCTTCTTTTCACCTGACAGTGAGGAGATTTGTCAGGGGGACGTAGCACGTGGGAGGATCACACTATTCCCCCTCCCCTCTGAACAGGCGCCCCAACCGACCAGAGGAGGCGCTAGTGCAGCGACCAGTACACATACCGACATCCAGCTTCCCACCCACAGACACGGCCAATTGTGTCTGTAGGGACGCCCGACCAAGCCGGAGATAACACAGGGATTTCGAACCGCCGACCCCTGTGTTGGTAGGCAACGGAATAGAATGTGTGAGCTCATGGGGGCGCCACATAAGCCAATTATTGTTATTTTGTAAATGATAGTGGCGGACCAGTGGTGTCTGAGATATCGAGCATGGCAGTCAGGTGGTCCGGGGCACAATCCCTAGTAAGCCACCACCACCAGCACACAGACGAACAAAACACTAAAAACAATTCAGAGCTGTAGGTAGATTAGAAAGACCCAGAGCAGCCTATGGAGTCCAGCACCACCATGTCAGGGGTTCAGCAGGGTCACTGCTTTCAGTTTGGATGTGAATCAGGGCTTTTCATCTATTGCTTTCTATCTCAGAGCGTGTATAGCCGGATGAACGCTGTTGGAAAGCGTGGTATAAAGAGTCCCAAAATGAGAGTCTTGCACAGAAAATAGGTCTTGCTCTTTCACATTTCTGCACAACTCTTCAAATAGTCGGGTCTGCTGTCGACATCATTAGCACGGGATTACCTTCTGTTCAGCCGCACTACAGAACACAAAGTTTCTGAATTATTCCGTTATTATTCCAATCTATTTTATTAAGAAGATTATGCGTGAGATACAACTGAAAGGATTTGATAATGAGCTGAAATGTCTGTAGTGTGATACATCAATGCCATATTTGCTAAACATCCAATTCTGCTGCACAGGGGACTGAAGAATATTGCTGCTTTTGTTATGTCTCATAATCCAGTTAAAACCAAATCATAAACAAGCCCCTCTGGTTAAATTTTCACTGAAACGATAAGATTTTCAGATCGATTGACTCTGGTGGCAACACCCTCACATCGTCAGTCAGTGCATCTATTTTTCAGAAGCCACCTTCTCTTCCGCCTGATGCATACAGGTATGAGCAGACAGAAAGCCATCCTCCATTCCTCTCCCCAACTTGAGAGAACCCAGTGTTTATTGTCTGTGTGTGTGAGAGGGATGAGTAGCTTCCCAGATAGCAAAACTGCTGTGGCCCGCACCCGTCCCACACCCGACACTTTATCCGGCCCACATACCGCGTGGGATGATGGCACTTGGGCGGTCCGCTCCTGTTTGCCAGCTCTGGGCCAGAACCAAGCCATTGTAATGCCACATGTGCCACATATTTGCCAAGGTGGCCCATATTTGTTTTGTGATATTTGGGCCATATTCACCATTTACCACACGGGCCACTTCAGGGTCACATCCAGATTACATGTTGCCGAGAGCACCGCAACTTTGCCAAAAAAGGCCCACATTTGATTTGGCATATTTGGGCCATGTTTGCTATTATACATGTGGGCCACTTCAGGCTCACATCCATTTTGTCAGGGCCAGAAGAAGGCCATCAGTGCCGCATCATTGCCTGAAGTGGCCCACATCCGGATGTGACCACCCTTTTAAGCATCTTTCCTAGAATTTGTTTGTTTTCCTATGTCCTTTGAAACATCCAACAGAAAAGAATGAAGATCTGTCCTTGCCCATTCATTCATATGAGTGAAACTGCTGAGCGCTGGCTCCTGCTGCTATGTGCAGCGCTGACCCGGGTGGAGCGACCTGTGTCACAATGGCAGCAATTGAAGGAAACCCAACTTGATGGCGCTTATCTTTTGTTATGCGGTCAATTTCACAAACGGTTGCACTCAAGTCCAGACAGACTTAAAATTCAGCGCCCCATATTAGCTCCCCTGCATCTGCAGGAGCACAGTAGTTAGCCTAGCAACACAAGTTTTGTTGAAATGACTTTTGATGAGAGTGTGGAGAGCAGAGCCTATTTGCCATAGTGCCAGCAGGCAGGCAAGTACAGACCCACGCTTGGTAACTAGATTGTGCCTTTTTTTCCCCCCAGAAAATTGGCAAGCTCCGGCTCTCTGGAGGCGCGTTATGGTGTTGTCATTAACAATGACTGCCTGTGGCTTATTTATTTTCTTATCAGCGGTAATCAGTCTGTGTTGACGGTGACATCTGTGCTCAGCAATATCCAAATGGTAGCAGTAAAGATCCACACACATATTTGGTCGCTTTGAGTCATGCGGCTTTGCCGTATAATTGGACATTTGTGCTTGGAGGCACAATTGGCCATCTACATTTTGGGGGAATTCAACATATGTACTTGAAGGGTTTGAGTTATGGATGGAGGAGGAGTTTCCAAAGCTTTATAAACCTGCCTAACTTATGAATACTTTGGGCGAATGTTTAGTTGTGACGCCTTGGTCTTTGGTATGAATAAAAGGCCGGGCCATACATTTTGTAATTTTTTTTCTTTTGGGTGGGGGGGGGGGGGGGTCCCGTTTTTCTCTTCAATTGCATCCGGCCAACTACCCCACTCTTCCGAGCCGTCCCGGTTGCTGCTCCATCCTCTCTGCCGATCCGGGGAGGGCTGCAGACTACCACATGTCTTCTCCAATACACATGGAGTCGCCAGGGGCTTCTTTTCACCTGACAGTGAGGAGTTTCGCCAGGGGGGCGTAGCGCAAGGGAGGCTCACGCTATCAGTTCCCCCTCCCCCCCAAACAGGTGCCCTGACCGACCAGAGGAGGCGCTAGTGCAGCGACCAGGACACATACCCACATCCGACTGCTCACCCGCAGACACGGCCAGTTGGGTCTGTAGGGACACCCAACCAAGCCAGAGGTAACATGGGGACTCGAACCACCGATCCTCGTGTTGGTAGGCAACGGAATAGAACGCCACTCTACCCGGATGCCCTCATTTTGTAAACTTTATTTATAGAATCACAATGTAAAGAAAGCCAATGATGGTGCCACAGAATAGAAACCAAACCATTCCTTCCTCATTGAGGGGAAACCATTTAGGGTTATCTCCAAGTTAAAGCCCCACAGGACGAGGCATTCACTTTGGATCCGCAGATGACGACTGAGTGAAAGTTGAATAGAAAATCTCTGGCCTTTTGCCCTCCAGTCACTCACTGAACAGATAGCTGCTGGTTCTGGACAGCTTCATGACTGACTGCATCTCCACCGAGGAGCACAATTTTTCCACTTCTCAGCCCGGCGCAGCAGCCAGATATGCCGGGAGGCGTTTGTCTGTCTTGAGGAGTGACTCCGGACTCTCAGGGCGAGGCGTGTGCGTCCGTGTGCATGCGTGCCCACATGTACGTGCAGCACTCATGTCTACCTCTCTCACTTGGTGAAATGTATCCGTCCAAATTTGACAGCACGGGGGCAGACAGCCATGTTGCAGAATTCTGATCATTTAAATGCTCGGAGACCTGCTTGAATTGCAGAGGTGTAAAAAAAAGAGAGGAAGACAGATGGAGGGAGTGAGAGCGCCGGAGACTGAGTGCAGCCCTTCACATGTCTCCACATTGCATAAGGGACTCCCTGCCACTTTCCTGTGAAAAATAATGCTCACTTGTCAATCTTTGTGGAGCCAGTCAGATAGCCCCGAGTCCCAGGGAGACCACTTGAGGTACATGCTTTGTTTCATCTGGGGCATGCCTCAAAGGAGATGGGGAACGCTGTATCCACCAACCGCCTCCAAAATATAGGATGAGCTTGAAAAAAAGGAAAGGAAAGGACAAAAAAAAAAAGAAGAAGGCACAATTGACACCACCCCTAAACTGAGATGGAGTTTGTCCTGCTTCAGTGCAGAAAGCCAAACTGTCTCCCTTAACAAAACGACACATGGATAAACACGCAGACAAATGTGCACACATGACACGTGTTGGCCGAATCTGACTGAAGAGCTGATCCAGGAACAGAAACAAGGGGTTGTATGAATTTTTACACGATTGTAATACAACAACTAGAACTTCCAAGGGAGCTCTAAAACACTCGGATTAAATGGTAACTGGTTGAAACAAAACAGTATAATTAAGTAATGAGTTTTAATAATTACTTAATAAGTATAATTAATGTCTCTGTGCATGCTCAATAAGTATAATAAATACAATTAACGCATCCGGGTGGCGTGGCGGTCTATTCCGTTGCTTACCAATACGGGGATCGCCGGTTCGAATCCCCGCGTTGCCTCTGGCTTGGTCGGGCGTCCCTAACAGATACTATTGGCCGTGCCTGCGGGTGGGAAGCCGGATGGGGGTATGTGTCCTGTTCGCTGCACTAGCGCCTCCTCTGGCCGGTCGGGGGGCCTGTTTGGGGGCCAGGGGGAACTGGGGGGAATAGCGTGATCCTCCCACGCGCTACGTCCCCCTGGTGAAACTCCTCACTGTCAGGTGAAAAGAAGCGGCTGGTGACTCCACATGTATCACAGGAGGCACGTGGTAGTCTGCAGCCCTCCCCGGATCGGCAGAGGGGCTGGAGCAGCGACCGGGGCAGCTCGGAAGAGTGGGGTAATTGGCCAGATGAGGCATATCTCCTGCTGTCGGTAGGGGCGCTAATTTAAGAACCGCTGCTGTGGGTCGGATTAGAGGGCATATGACCCATGTGGTCGTATGGGTTGGAGGATTGTAGGGCCAGATACAACTGGGGAGAAAAATTAAGGACAGCCCCCCACCCCAAATAAATAAATAAATAAACAGATAGATAGATAGATAGATAGATAGATATAATTAATGTTCCACAATCCATCTGTCCCAGAATGAACTTTAAAAACCAAAACCCTCATCACCTCAGTTAGGGGGGGGGGATATGCTGATCCACTGAAAGGTGCACGCATATGTACGCAAAAGTACTGCATCCCCCCCCCCCGAAGAGCAAATCTCTGCAGTCTGCAAAACAAGTAAATGTTGAAGTGTCAAGTGATTTATCGGCAGTATGCAGCGAGCAAATAAAAACCCAGACAACAGCCCGAGGACACGTTCCCGAGTGTCTGCCCACACAAACACGTCCATGTCATTTTGAAATACACTCACGATTAGGGTTTCATGAATTAGCACTAATACAATGAAAAAACGACTTGTATTTGTGAAATTGTTAGAAACACTGCTCTCATAACAGAAAGACCTTTTTCTTTTTTTTTAATAAGGTTAAGCGTTTCTAATGCCCGTCCCAGGGCAGCTGACTGTTCCTGCAACGACGTGTTGAGGGAACCTGCATCCCAACATGCAACACATGATGACTTAAAGCAGGAATGTGTGTGTGTGTGTGTGTGTGTGTGTGTGTGTGTGTGTGTGTGTGTGTGTGTGTGTGTGTGTGTGTGTGTGTGTGTGTGTGTATGTGTGTGTGTGTTCTGGCTCCTGATCACCCAACGTGGACGGGTCAAGGGGGAGGTTCCAGACGAAGACCTCAACGGCGGAACTGGCGGAAGATGCCTCCAGGTCACAACGGCAGGGAAAGCGGATGAAGGCTGCAACAGAGGGAGGTCCCCCATCGTCTTGGTTCTCCATGCTATTCGAGTCTGGCCACCCCCTGCCAGGCACCGTGTGGTGACTGCAGGCGCATCAGCCTCTTCACGTAAAAAGCTGTCACGCCACAATTGGCCGTGTCTGCGGGTGGGAAGCCGGATGTGGGTATGTGTCCTGGTCGCTGCACTAGCGCCTCCTCTGGTCGACTTGCCTGTTTGGGGGTGGGAGAACTGGGGGGGAATAGCATGATCCTCCCATGCGCTACGTCCCCCTGGTGAAACTCCTCACTGTCAGGTGAAAGGAGCGGCTGGCGACTCCACATGGATCGGAGGAGACTTGTGGTAGTCTGCAGCCCTCCCCGGATCGGCAGAGGGGGTGGAGCAGTGACCGGGACGGCTCGGAAGACTGGGGTAATTAGCCAAGTACAATTAGGGAGAAAAAGGGAGGGGGGAGCTGTCACGCACAGGCGTCCTCCCCATTATGTAGCTCCAGGATCAACCTCTACCCCCACCTGAGAACCTAGAGGGACCCAGAGGGAGAATGGTCATACTCAACTGTTCTCCCTCTGGGTGTGTGTGTGTGTGTGTGTATATATATATATATATATATATATATATATATATATATATATATATATATATATACATACACACACACACACACACACACACACACACACACACACACACACACACACACGTTCCCATTTTAAAGAGTGAATGCTGGGCAAACGATTCAGAGATAATAAATCATGTTGTCAGTGTTTTCCATAGGAGGGTGCTTCATAATATAGATGAGAAGGGAAACAGCAGCTGCGACAATAACACGTTCTGTCACAAAAGGATAAACACACAGAAAGGGAAAACAGGAGCTGATGCCGTGCACCTCTCCGTGTCTGCAGGTCGTCGCAATGTCCTTCCTGTTAGCCGTTCCAGCCCCGCTGATCAGGACGTCGTCGGCCATCTTCAAAAGGGTGTCCACCCTTTTTTTCATTGTTTATCTCGCTGGCTTGGGATTATCGTTGTTTTATTGTCTGCCAAAGCACTCAGTGGCGGTGCTTTTGGAAAGCGTTATGAATAAAGCTCGAGGATATGAGCCGGGAGAGACCTGCGATTTCCAAACCGCCGCGTAGCATCCTTCATTTTGCCTTGTGATGGAAAACAGCCTTGAATAATTTCAGAGACATCAGCATACCAATATTGGTCAGTCAACAAATGCATCATATTATGCGACAGCTTCATATTTCTCAAGTGTCCGGGCTTCATAAAGTGACACATTTTAATAACAACGGCATATTGATATGAGGCGTAGGCTTATATCACCGTCATAGATATCAGAGAGTTGCCGCGGTGTAATGTGGCGCCGACAACACACAAAACGACTTTTTCAGCAACATCACAAAAAACAACCTTTCAGATTGTGATTCACAGTCTTTTTAAGTTTTACTTGTTATTTTAAAAGAGCTTTTCAGAGCCAAACGTCTGTTCAGTCATAAAGACCAGCGAAGCCGTAGACATTGTCGCCATATTTCTTTTGGGGGTTTTTACCAGAAGCAAATTTCTGCTTCCGGTGTGGGAGGATGGCGACGCAAATTCACGTTTGCGGCAGCCCCACCCAGTACCATCCATGCAGTGTCTTTGTACATGTCTGCGTCTAAGTCTGTCTTCGTTTGATGGCTGGGAGAACTGGTACTGGATCGGCTGAGAGAGCTTGGTCTGCTGCATCCTGTGGGCGCAGGGACCACGGCCCTGACCGGAGCTGCGCCCGAAGAGGAAACACCGAGGGCGGTCTGACAGGAAGCAGAAGCGGGGCAGGCTAAGCTAACTGCTAGCTCACACGGACCAGCAGTTCCGACAATCCTCCTGGCTGACGTTCGTTCTCCTGGACAGTGATTTTTTTTTGTTGTTTAGTTTAGACATGTGTGTTAGTTTGGATACATGTGTTCTTGTAGTTTTTGGATGTGGTTTTGTCTTTGTGTTGCACTGCTGTGGGCTGGGGGAAACGATGTTTCGTTTCATTTCATGTGCACAAGTGCATGAAGTGAACGGACAAATAAAGTGTTTCTGCTTCTGTAACAGAAGCAAGCCAGTAACAGGAGAGTTGCTGGTTTGAATCCCAGGACTACCTGGGTACTCCTAGTTCAGCTGGGGATAACAACTGGAGGGTTTCTTCTAATAGGATCCCAGATACGTTTTCACCCCGTCTGACTCTGGCATTACCTCTTCTGGTCTGGGGAGTCAACAGAGCAACAGCAAAGTTCAGTTTACTTTATTTATTTCTATTCAACCAGGAAAGGCACGCTGAGATTAAAAATCTCATTTACTCCTTTGTAAGGACACAAACACCACCATTGTTGTAGTTGTGAGGTTTTTCCATGCCACGCTTGTGATAAAATGCCCAATAAATGCAAGGCAGGGCCGATCCCCCCCCCCCCCGTCTCTGCTCTGCTCTTGCTGGGTGGATGTGACCCCTCTCTCTCTCTATTACCACCCTTTGTCATCATGCAAGGCAGCAGCTGAGGCGGTTAACTACAACAGCAGCGGCTGAGAATGGGTTGTGGCTCCTGCTAATGAAGGTAAAATACAATGACACTCTACTTTCCATAACCCCCTTGTCCTTATCTCCCTCTCTCTATCTTTCTTTCTTCTTTCTTAACACACACACACACACACACACACACACACACACACACACACACACACACACACACACACACACACACTGAGGATGGCTCCACATCCTGAAGGTGGGGTAGGGACCGGCCAGCCACATCAGTAATCCTCTGTATTGATCTGAGGCCTGCATGGCCAGGGCACGAGGTGAGGCCTGCTGGGATAACCTCGTTACAAAAGGTCACTGAATGACCAGGACCTCTTTTTTAACAACACAACACAGCTGGAGAACACAGAAATCAGTTAAAAATGAGTGGGGAATCGGGGCATTCGGGCAGCATAGCGGTCTATTTTGCTGCTTACCAACACGGGGATTGCTGGTTCGAATCCCTGTGTAACCTCTGGCTTGGTTGGGCGTCCCGACAGACACAATTGGCCATGTCTGTGGGTGGGAAGCCGGACTTGAGTATGTGTTCTTGTCACTGCACTAGCGCCTCCTCTGGTTGGTCAGGGTACCTGTTCGGGGGGGAGGGGGAACTGGGGGGAATAGCGTGATCCTCCCACGCCCTACATCCCCCTGGCGAAACTCCTCACTGTCAGGTGAAAAGAAGCGGCTGGTGACTCCACATGTATCGGGGGAGGCATGTGGTAGTCTGCAGCCCTCCCCGGCTCGGCGGGGGGGGGGGGGGGGTGGAGCAGCAACCGGGACAGCTCGGAAGAGTGGGGTAATTGGCTGGATACAACTGGGGAGAAAAAGGGGGGGGGGTAAAAAAAAAAGAGGGGGGAGAGCTTTTTTTGGGATGCCATTATGTCAGGGAGACGAGCCCAGTCCTCTCTGGTGTTTCAGGGAGTCAGTCTACCAAACAAATGTTTCTTTAACCTGTCAACAGCAGGCTGAGGACATCTGCTGCCACCACAGTAACTCTTTTCACGTCTTTATAATGCCCTTTCTTCTTTATTAGACAGTGTAGCAGGGATAACATGCACACACAAAAATAAACCCTCCTCGAGGACGCACACCTCCGAGAGAGGAACCACTGATGTCCACCTTAAACCTCAACCACATCCGGAAACTTGTCGATAATTCCTGAAATGCCCGCGCTTTTAATACTCTGGGAAAGAGTTGTGGGGGCACCCTGCCACCTGCTTGCACATTTACAAGATTAACTTCCTAATCCCCACTAATTCTTTCACAGGCTAAACATTTTTTACGACAGGCAAGTGTCTGGCACAGCAAGCGGCTGTTCTAACGTTAACAGGCTGTTGTCAACTTTTTCTAAGTGATGTAATGGATTCTCCAGATCGGCTCTGAGCAGCTGCCACAGAAGACGCCAGACTCATGGTACCATGTACGTGTCATTGTGAGGAGCGAGGAATTAAGCGTCGAATGTGTGACCCCAATTACAATTTATCTCCATGACTTCAAGCGTTGAAATCCAGCGAGCCATATTTATAACCATCATTGTCAGTCAGCACAGGTCGTCAAAGGACTTGGAGAACGACAACACATCGGCCCTTCAACTTTATCTCAGCTGAGATATTTGGCTTGTTTTTCTCTTGATAGGAGGTTTTATTTTGTGAAGAGAAAGCCGGCACTATGAAGATGTGAGTCAGCAGGTTTTCCGTGGGATGTGGCTTAACGAGGATCTGCGGCTGCTGAGGGTGTTGATTAGAAGCAAAGGTGGATAGCTGAGCGGGTGTGTGCGAGTGTGGTGGATGGGTGGGTGGGGGTCGGGGTGGGAGGGGAGAGGACGAACAAACCAATTTATATTCATGAGGACAATTACAGGATGTGCTAAAATCACACCTTTTCATAATCATTGCCATCATCAAATAGCAGCGAGCAGAGAGGTGTCACATCATGAATCAGTACCAATTAAAAAGATGATATTCAATCTAACTTCCAGTGTGGCATTTGCTAGAAAAATTCCTATCCATATTTTTTCCAATGTGTGCAGGTTTGTTTTGGTGGTTTGAATCCCTACTTAACTACACTGAGCAGTCTGGTATGTGCTGTGAAATTCTGGAAACAATTAGTCGGTTGAATTGTACTCATCAGTAATTACTCATTAGTGACAGGTATCATCTCACATAGATTATGAGTTCTGCTGGGTTGTGACAAGGTGAGGGACGGTGAGATAGAAACACTGACTGTTGGGAATATAGCTGTTGCTATCTGTTACCTGGGAGAAGTGTCGTTGTCCTGTCTTCCGCTTCCAGTGTGGGAAGATGGCGGCACAAATTCACGTTTGCAGCGGCCTCGCCCAGTACCGTCCATGCAGCGTCTTTGTCCACGTCTCAGTTTGTCTTCGTTTGATAGCTGGGAGAGCTGGCGCTGGATCAACTGGGAGAGCTTGGTCTGCTGCGTCCTGTGGGCCCAAGGACCACGGCCCTGCCTGGAGCAGTGCCCGAAGAGGAAACACCGAGGGCGGTCTGACAGGACGCGGAATCTAAGCTAACTGCTAGCCCATGCAGACTGGCAGTCCCATCAGTCATCCTGGCTGGCATTCGTTCTCCTGGACAGTGATTTTATTTTGTTTAGTTTAGCTATAGTATGTGTTAGTTTGGATATATGTGTTCTTGTAGTTCTTGGATGTGTTTTTGCCTTTGTGTTGTTCTGCTGCGGGCTGGGGGAAACGATGTTTCATTTCATTCCATGTGCGCAAGTGCATGAAATGAAATGACAAATAAAGGTTTTCTGATTCTGTAACAACAACCCAAACTATCTTATGGAAAATACTGACAAACCATTCTTCCAGAAACATTTGGTTTTTGGAGGGTAAGTCTGCATTCAGGCCCAGAACCTGTTAGATCTGATTTGAAATTATTAATATTAGGAATGGGTGGCGTACACTAAGAAGTGGATGTTTCAAAAGCCGAAGTTAACGCCACATCAATTTGATTGTGTAGACTGATTAGCCCCAAGTCAAAATACAACCTAGAAATCAAGTAAGCCATGAGTGCATGATAATTCAAGTGAATTTTTTTCAACATCATTTTTTAACACTACAGTTTCTCACAGACCCTAATCAAATCATCAATCAAATCATGTTTTCATAGAAAACACAAAACTTAAAGGGATAAAGGGGCACTGATTGCCTGCTGATTTACCATTGTTGTTTGTTAGATCACTTTCAACCAAGTGGCTGCTAACTCGGCTCATGCCAAAAAGGAGAAACGAGAGCAGCATTTCAATTGTGTTTAATCACCTCGCTTATTAATCAGATAAGTCTATCCACTGTTGATTAATGCCTCTGAATAAATATGTACTCTAGTTAATCTGCAGCGCCGCTTCGACCGAGCAGGCCTGTTGTGTTCTACTGCAGTGTGCCACCAGCTGCCTACCTTCACAGCCTCTCTGCTTATTGATCGGCACTGAGCCCAAGTTCGATAAGGAAACTTTGCTTGACTGCGCTCTGCCTCCGACCACTCCTCCTCCACCACTGCTGTCCCTGATCATGGAGTTGCGACAGTGGAACACCCTTCTCAGCTGCCCTGACCTAAGACAGACCTTTTGTGCCATCGAATGAGTGACCCGCTGTACGGTTCGGGGGGAATAGCTGTTTCCTGTGAGTGCGGAGGGGCTCCCAGAGCAGCGAGGGAGAAAGCAGCGATGTGACTGACACTGGGTGACAAACACTTTGAACTCCAGGAACAGGAAATTAATGCAGGGGAGCGCAGCTCAAGGCTCAACGCATTGCACGGGGCACACTTTAAATTGACACATCTATCCAGATGACACATGTTGATACCTTGGCTGTGGCCTAAGCACCACTTGAGATTCTCTGCATCTACTTGTTCTCTGATGCTCCTGGCCCATTAGCCACATAAAGACAGACCCTGCGGATACCCTATCTACTCCATGAATACAAATATGATGGCTCACGAGCTCCACGTCAGTGCAAGTCTCAGCTTGGTATTGCCGAGTAATGCAACATGTCTATAAGGTGCCATGGCCAAGATCATGCTTCTTTGAGAGATAAACTCAATTTTAAGAGACAACCAAAACCAAGACTCTCAAGTGAATATTTCCATATTTCATTCTGTAGCCACAAGTTTCTTAGCTCAGGCAGTGCATGAATGCATTCATTTTTATCATGGCCATCATGAGTGCAGTGGAAATCCAATGCCTAACTGTGGGGGTACTAGTTTTACTGTTTTGTTTAACAGTCTTATTTCTGCTCTGACTTGCCTTATACTAATCTTCATTCACCAATACCACGTACCTCTCTTCAGTGCTCTCTGAGCTGTACTGAGCCAGAACATCTTCAATCACAAAGCATGCAGCCACCTACGGTCCCTCTGGACAGACACTGAATATCCAGTACCATGGAGTGATCTGGCAGCCACAGCTGTGAGCTATAACAGCAAAGTGAGTCCTAATGCTGCCTCCATGTGATATCACCTTCAAGCTGAAAGCCCCTAATGTAAACAAGACAAAAACAGCCATTCAACATCTGTTGGGATCCCCCTGGCCCTGCTTTAATGCATCGGAGCCATGCATGTGCCGGGAGGATATATATTGCAAGCCCCCACCCGACAGACAGTCCAATAAACATTTCCCATAATAGTTGCGCTGCACTGTAGGGCTCTTGCATTGACTTGCAGAACCAAGCCACAGTCTGCTATCAAAAGGCTGTCTAAGTCAGGACATCTGCAGTGATGGCCAGACTCATGAGTTGTACATAAAGGCTGAAATTAATTAATCAGGTGGCGATGTCACCATCATCCATTTTACTCGTCATTACTGAAACTGATTTGAATTAACAGTCTATTTCCAAAAGGTTTTGCTAGTATGTGTGGCAGGAACCATTAATTGTGCCCAGTGTTGGTAGTTTGATTATCGCAAATAAGCTAAAAGCAATTTAACCCAACGCATTAACATGTAGATGGCTGCAGGGGTGGAGCCCGCCTCACATCAGACCGTATGATAGTTTAAATCTATTTCTAATTGTGTGTGTGTGTGTGTGTGGGGGGGGGTGTTTGAAACTCAGGCTCAAATATCATTAATTGCACGCGTTTCCTCTTTCAGTCAACATAATGCTCTTCCCGTCTTCTGTCTGTGCAACGTGAACCATTGAATCTGAGGTTTCATTTACTTGATTCGCAAGACATCTTGTAGGGGAATACATGATTTCAGATACACGGAGTTTGAGGGGGAATGAATGAGAAGCTTTAGAGGTCATGTCAGTGTTTTCATCACCTTGGAAATAATGGTTCTATTTCTTTTATTGCATTTCAGATTCAGGAAGTATTGAATCCCACCCTTCAGTTGGAGTATTTCACGTCTCCCCTGACTAATTCTCCTTTATCTATTACATCATACTACAGAATGCACTCTCCGTGTGAATTTATAATGCTAGTTCAGATATTGTGCTTTAATATCACCAAGGTTATTACTTTACTCAAATTTCTAACTCATAATCCGATCTGTATTTGAAAATTGTCACCCAACAAATAACTGTGGTGAGTATGCGTCCTGATAGCAATGAGTAAAATAAACTGTTGATATGCATCAAAAAAAAGCTAAATTGATTTCATAAAATGTGCTTTCATTTTAATAAAATAAAATCATATTAGATCTCACCACACTTCACTCATGTTATATTGAAGTTGACCTCGGGTTCAAAATACATTGAATTATATGACATATATTCTTTTGTCGCTGCTTTCTCCTGTGGATTTATTTCTTTTCCTCCTGCTTCTTTGCATGATTGCATATCAGCATGTCAACGAGATGGTTTTCCTTAAATACAAGCCTGAACCCAACTTGTTTCATTAACAGGATGACCTGTTTCTGCACCTTCACTCCTGTTGCTTCAACATTTTCAAATAGATATCAGAATGACTGACATCTATTCGAAAATGTATGTTTTCATTTCATGTTAGTTTAGACATACAAATAATTGGTGCTTTAAAATTAGTATATCAATCTAAGAAGTTTACAAATGTGAAAACAAACTGGAAAATTTTCGTCTCTGCTATATAGTCTTCATTTTTGATAATACTGTACTAGTAATCAGGAACATTTATTTGTCCTTTTGTTCCATGCACCTGCGTAGATAAAATGAAATAGAACATAATTTCCCCTAGCCCACGGCAGTGCAATACAAAGACAAAAACACATATCCAAACCACAAAAAACTACAAACACTACAAGAACACATATTCTATATATAATTATATATCACTATCACTAGCTACACTATATATATATATATTGCTATATACTCACATCTAATCTAATCTATTCTAATATCCAACATATAAAAAAAAAAAATCACTGTCCAAGAGAGCGAACGCCAGGATGACTGCCAGAACTGCCAGTCTGCATGGGCGAGCAGATAGCTTAGCCTGCCCCACTGCCACGTCCTGTTGTCAGACCACCCTCGGTGTTTCCTCTTCAGGCACAGCTCCAGGCAGGGCCGTGGTCCCTGGGCCCACCAGACGCAGCAGACCAAGGCCTCCCAGCCAGTCAAACGCAAGCTTTCCCAACCATCAAATGAAGACACAAACTTAGACGCAGACGTGGACAAAGACACTGTATGGACGGTACTGGGTGAGGCCGCCACAAACCCAAGTTCACGCCGCCATACTCCCACACTGGTACTGGGTGAGGCCGCTGCAGATGTGAATTTGCGCAGCCATCCTCCCACACCGTAAGTGGGTAGTAAAAAAAAAAAACTGTAGTAAATTTTAAAAAAAACGACAAATATATAGGTATATGTGCCTAGGAAATACTAGTCTGAATAAGTGCAGGAAATACTGTCTAAGACTCTGAAATAGTATTGCGTATTAATGCAGCTGGTGCAATATTTGTTTGCCTTTGGACAGAGTTGTTCGTGTGTCTTAAACTCTTTGCCCTTACAGCTGAAAGGAGAAGCAGAACAAGAAATGTTTTTGGTTTCCTAACAAGATAGTTGACTAAGACAAAGTGCTCTACGTTTAGGACGCTGACAACACCAAGGCAACAGAACTATTAAAACAAAGCTAACGTGTAGAAAAATGTTCCAGGAGATGAGCGCACGCTTCCTCTTCCACAGTTGCATGTACCCTGTGGGACCACTTGGCCAAGATTAGCATGACAAGGTTCCCTTGCATGGGCCCTCTGAATCTAATTGAGAAAGTAGATGCAGTGCAGGGATTCATAATATATTTTATATCTTGTCTTCGTAGCCTCCTTGCACCCTCGCCACCAGCAAGGAAACTCTGAATCAATATTCAGTTGCAATGCGCTCCCATATTCAAGGTTACAACTGTTTCCCTTGCATTTATCAATTAGAAATAGCAACGTTGGGCTTAGGATGTGCTTTATGAATCCCTTTGTTGTGTCACTGTTAAAGGATTCTTGTTCCCAGGCAAGGTGTTTCAACAAGACATGGCCAAAATCTAATTAATACCTCTTGATGTCTTCACTATCAGAAAATATGAACGATATTGCATATTTTTGCACACAGATTTTTACCAATAATTCTATATTACCACTTATTACTCGAGTTACTGTTTATCTCATTTTCAAGGTGATGCCACATTAGTATGTTGCATTCTTCATGGGTGGATAAAGAGCTTAGAAATGCTGATGCTCTCCAAATAATTGATGACATTTTCTTGGAGTACACCAGCAGTTTTCCATTATTAAACAATATCTGAAACGTTCTTTTTCATTGAATTTAGCTGTGGATAAGATGGAGAGAGCAGGGACAATTGGAAGAAATTCCGTAATTCTTCTTTAAACTAAAAAAAAAAACCTTCAAGATGAGAATCTTATTTTTAACTCTGAACAAACCATGGGGCCATCAGAGTTGGCTGTCCTGCATTTGACATCAGCTGGTATGGTACTGCACAGCTCTGTACTTATACTACTCATATGATCCATTCATATCCATCAGCAACTTGGTCTCCCATTCCCAGGCCTTTGAGTTGTGGGAGGAAATCCATGCAAACACAAGGAGAAACAGGCAAACCGAACATTGACAGGCAGGGATTGAACCTTGGACCCTTTTAATGTGAGACAACAGTGTTACCAATTACTAATCCACTACGTAACTCCCAGTGAGTATCATTTGCATTGTCATTCATAATTGTGTATAAATAAAGAATAGTCTCTCTTACCACTAGGCTGACATGCTGTTGCGGCAATGACACACATGTATGAGGTCATAGGAACTGCGTACATGATGGGCAACAAAGGGATGAGATAATGTGGTAGTGCATTGTGGTATGATGTCAAATGATGATATTCATTTATTATGGTTATGGTGTTCTTAGCTTGGATATATGAGTTCTAGTTTGGATATGTGTTCTAGTTTGGATATATGTGTTCTTGTGTGGATATGTGTTCTAGTTTGGATATATGTGTTCTAGTTTGGATATACAGTGCATCCGGAAAGTATTCACACCCCTTCACTTTCCCCACATTTTGTTATGTTACAGCCTTATTCCAAAATGGATTAAATTCCTTTTTTTTCTCATCAATCTAAACACAATACAACATAATGACAAAGTGAAAAAGGTTTTGTAGAATTTTTTGCAAATTTATTAAAAATAAAAAACTGAAATATTGCATGTACATAAGTATTCACACCCTTTGCTAAGACACTCAAAATTGAGCTCAGGTTCATCCTGTTTCCACTGATCATCCTTGAGATGTTTCTACATCTTGATTGGAGTCCACCTGTAGTAAATTCAATGATTGCACATGATTTGGAAAGGCACACACCTGTCTATATAAGGTCCCACTGTTGACAGTGCATGTCAGAGCAGAAACCAAAGGAATTGTCTGTGAAGAAGTTTGGATCCACCAGGACTCTTCCTAGAGCTGGCCGCCCAGCCAAACTGAGCAATCGGAGGAGAAGGGCCTTGGTATGTTGCATTTTGGATATATGTGTTCTTAGTTTGATATGTGTTCTAGTTTGGATATATGTGTTCTTAGTTTGGATATATGTGTTCTAGTTTGGATATATGAGTTCTAGTTTGGATATACTATGTGTTCTGCATTTGGATATATGTGTTCTAGTTTGGATATGTGTTCTTAGTTTGGATATATGTGTTCTTAGTTTGGATATGTGTTCTAATTTGGATATATGAGTTCTAGTTTGGATATATGTGTTCTTAGTTTGGATATATGTGTTCTTGTAGTTATGTGTTTATGTCTTTGTGTTGCAGGGCTGGGGGAAACCATATTTCTTTCATTTCATGCACACGAGTGCATGGAGTGAAATGAAAATTCCTGATTCCTTATTACCGTTTTGGTGGTTACAGCATCTCAGGCCCGGGGCCATGTCCCTGAACCTGCCTTTACACTGAACACAGTCACTTGAAAGACAGAAGCATAAAACCAACCGTATAAAGCACAGGCGTAGTGAGTCAGCACCCCCCCCCCCCCATGCAAGCTGGTCAAAGCCCCCCCGGCCTGCCCGTCACAATCAGACCTAACACAACGTCATGTCAGCAGCCAGAAGTGAAACACGCAGCTTTAAAACAACCAGCGCCGTTAAATGCACAGCACAGTTGACGCTACATGGCATGATTACAAGGAAAACAGACCACCGTGCTACAGAAGAGGAGTCATAACAGAAAGGCCAACACAGCGATAGACTGGCCTACTTCTCGGCATCTGGTGTCGGAGCACCATAACACATGAAAACATCAGTCGGTGACGCCGCACCCGCAGACAGACCACATTATTCATGTCTGCATGATGAACATCTGTAACAGCATTAACACAAAACAACGAGTTCTTACCTACACCATAGACGCACGCTTTCCGCTGTGCGAGGGAGGTCTTGACACGTCACCAGCTAGCTAGCTAACTCGTCTGTCCACCAGCCAGCTAGCTAGCTAACTCGTCTGTCTACGTCTACATGATGTTGGAAAAAGTCGATTTATTGTGTTAGTCTGACTAAAACTGGACTTTTAAAATACACGTAAACGTGTTAGTCCCACTGTAATCGTACTAAATCGAATTTCTCGGACTAACACACCTGGACAATGCGGTTGGGATCGATTAACTCTGGCATGTACACGCTTCAATCGGCCCCGAATTGGCCTAGGAGGTGATCCCTAGTGCGCATGATCCATAGCTTTTTTTTGAGCATATCTTATTTATTCATTTTTTGTCATGTGTAATTGTTTTTTACATTGCAACAATACAATGTCATAGTTTCAGTACATGGGGAGAGTCAAAATATAAAAAGTAATAATTATAGTGTAAATATAATACATTGAAAATAAAAGGAATTAGATAAAATACACAAGGAAGGGTTGACACAAAAATAAATGTAGCAGGTCGATGATCACATGATGATAAGAGTCACTGTTAAGAGTCTTTCAGAAAAAAACCAACGTAAATCTAAGCTGTTCATTTATCTAATGTGTTTAGTATTTTTTTTTCCAAGATGAGATGTTTTTTTGCTAGAGGTTATTTTGGTAAGGGATTTGAAAAAGAATATCAGATCAATGTAAAATAAACGAATATTGGGCTTGGAGCCCATCACCTTGGATTTGTGAATGTGAAATTTACCAAACAAACTGAATTTTGAGAGCATTATCTACAGGAGATGGGCCAGTAGTGCAATCAAGGAACAAGGCCATACCTTCTCTTATACGAAGTAGTTGGTTAAATGTATCAAAAATGATTAATACAATATCTGTCCATAGCTTAGAGGAATAAGGACATTTAAAGAATAAATGTAAAATAGTTTCTTCGTCTGTGTTACAGAATGAACATTTCTCTGAGATTTCTACTTTAAATTTGCATAAAAAATGTGTTACGTGGGTAATATTTATGTAGTATCTTCAAGTGAATTTCTTTGACTTTATTGGGTATGAAGAGCTTGTTAGATTCAGACCATATATTTCGTTGACAGACATTGGGAAAGATAGCTTCTAAATATACAATGCTTTAAGAGCTCTCGTCTGACATTAAGTGTTCTCCTGATGTGCATATTATTACATTTGTGATCAAGCAGGTTTATGCCCCCTATTTTAATTTTGGGGAGTTCTCCAGAAAAGGGGCCATAAAGTAAAGGAGCCTTTACAAGATGCATCAGTTCTGTAGATATACTCTTGGTAGTTTTTTTTTCATATTCCTTCTTAGAAAGGTCTGCACCCATGGGCGTGACTTATGGGGGGTCAGGGGGGACATGTCCCCCTCAATATGTAGAAAAGGTGAATTTGTCCCCCCCAAAAAATATATCATGAATGATAATGTTAACCCCCTCGCCAAAAAAAGGTAAAATAACAACACAGACAGTCGAACTACTTAAAATGTCATTCATACTTGTTTTCCAACGATTTCATACACCCCTATGCTTGGACCATACCATTTTAACCTCGCCACTGGGATTGCCGACCTCGTTTATGTCTTGCAGTTGCTCCTGACAACCAGGAGACCGGAGCGTGAATGATCGTCTAAGCAAGTGTAAGTAACGTAGCTAGCCAGCTTGCTTGTCTAGCCCAGTACACCACCCTTTCTTACCTTTGGCGTTTCTGAGTTAGATTTTCTTACGTATTTCCGGATGAATTATAGCCTTATCTAGTTTATAACTTGTGTTTGGGGTTATCAGTTCAGACCCCCTCGCGAACTAGCTAGCTAGCTAGCTAGCTAGCGCTTGCTAACAGTAGCCCCTAGACGTTTATGTTAGCTTAAATGAACTTGAACTGATAATTTCGGGCACATGAGATAACATAATAGGTACATTGTGGTGACCCACATCTATATAACTAGAGACATTCACCTAAGAGGTCAGATAATGCACTTCCGCTTCCGGTACTCAGTTCAGTGTCGTTGTCGAACGTATGACATGCAAAGTTGGAGCTAGTAAACTACCTCGACTACGTCTACTCTCACGTCTCCTGTCTCGTTGTTTTCTAACTCCACATTGGTGACCCCGACGTGATCGAACTACTAATACGAGTATGTCTGACAACGACGACGCCGGTGCTAACAACATGGCTACTGCTAACGCTAGCATTTACACCGCTACTGTGAAGCTACCCGACTTTTGGCAGCATAATCCACGGCCGTGGTTTCAACATGTGGAAGCCCAGTTCCAGCTGAGAGGGATAACGCAGGATGTAACGCAGTACTTCCACGTAGTGGCGGCGTTAGACGCATCGACAACGGCGCGAGCAATGACACTGTTGGAAGCTCCGCCAGCTGCTGGCAAGTACGATGCTATAAAGACATTCCTCCTGAAACTATTTGAACTGTCGGAGCTGGAGAAGGCAGACCGTTTACTGTCCCCGAATGGCCTCGGCGACGGCAAACCGTCTGAGTTAATGGAAAAAATGCTGTCTGTGCTGGGATCGGCTGATCCGGCCTTTCTTTTCACACACATTTTTCTGAGGCAGCTCCCCGCACCTGTACGCACAGCACTGGCCAGTTCTCCTCTCGCCGCCTCCAAGGACTACCGTTCTCTGGCTGCTGAAGCAGACAGGGTTTTCCTGGCCAACCGGCAACAGTTTGTGCATGCCCTGCTACCCCACCAGACCGCCCCACCACCACCTGTGTACGACTATATGGACACCGCGGCTGCGGTGACAGCCCGCCGCCAACCTGACGACGGGCTCTGTTATTACCATGCCAGGTTTGGGGCAAAAGCAAAACGGTGTCGCAAACCCTGCAGTTACAGGGTTCAGGGAAACGCCAAGGCCGGCGCTCGTTAACGGCTATGGGCGCCGGCCGTGACTGCAAGCTGTTGTTCATCAGAGACTCCTTGTCGGGCCGACGGCTGCTGGTTGACTCTGGCGCTCAACGCAGCATACTACCAGCACAAGCTGTGGACACGATGACCGACAGTCACGGCCCCCAGATGGACGCCGCCAACGGCACGTCCATTCGGACGTACGGTATCAGACATGTGGACGTGTGTTTCGGCTGGGACTTTGTGATGGCTGCTGTATCCACCCCGCTCCTAGGTGCGGATTTCCTCTGTGCTTTCAACCTGCTGGTGGATGTTAAAAACTGTCGCGTTATTGATGCCGTCTCTTTTGCGTCATACCCCTGCACGCTTGGGGGCGCTGGAGCGCTGTGCCTCGCTAACACACTCTCCACCGAGGATCCATACCAACGCCTGCTCGCAAATTTCCCCGAGCTCACCACACCCACCTTCTCCTCGGCGGTGACCAAGCACGGCGTGGAACATCATATCACCACAGTGGGCCCCCCAGTTTACGCCCGGGCCCGACGCCTCGACTCGGCCAAGCTCACAATAGCCAGGGAGGAGTTTTCGACTATGGAGCGCCTCGGCATTGTCCGCCGTTCTGACAGCCCGTGGGCTTCCCCTCTTCACATGGTTACTAAGGCCAACGGGGGTTGGCGCCCGTGCGGGAACTACCGTCGCCTAAAAATGCCACGACCCCCGACCGGTACCCCATACCGCACATGCAAGATTTCTCTACCCACCTGGCGGGCGCTGCCATCTATTCCAAAATCGACTTAGTGCGGGGGTATCACCAAGTGCCGGTCCATCCACTGGATGTCCCAAAAACGGCTGTCATCACACCCTTTGGGCTCTTTGAGTTTTTACGTATGCCTTTCGGCCTTAAAGGGGCGGCGCAGACGTTTCAGCGCCTTATGGATTCTGTGCTCCGCGACATGCCATTTTTGTTTGTGTACTTAGACGACATCCTCGTGGCCAGCGCGTCGGCGGAGGAACACATGACGCACCTCAGACAGCTGTTTGACAGGCTCAGCGAACACGGCCTCATCATCAACCCAGCTAAGTGTCAGTTCGGGGAGTCGTCCATCACCTTCCTCGGGCACAACATCACTCCACAGGGGGCCATTCCCCTCCCTGCCAGGGTTGAGGCTGTCACCATGTTCCCCCGCCCCCGCACTGTACAGTCGCTGCAGGAATTCCTGGGCATGGTGAACTTTTATAACCGTTTCCTGTCCCGTGCCGCCCACATCATGCGTCCCCTGTATGAGGCCCTGCGGGGTAAGAAGTCTAAGGACGAGCTGGACTGGTCTTCGGGGATGGACGAGGCTTTTGTGGCCGCCCAGACCGCGCTAGCCAACGCTGCTCTTCTAGCTCACCCGTCGCCTGCCGCCCCCATAGCCCTTACAACGGATGCCTCCGACTATGCCGTGGGGGCCGTGTGTGAGCAGTGGGTGGGGGGGGGGCTGGCAGCCGTTAGCGTTCTTCAGTAAACAACTCCGTGAGAGCGAGCGCAAATACAGCAATTTGATAGGGAACTACTGGGTCTCTTCCTCGCAACCAGACACTTTAGGTTCCTATTGGAGGGCCGACAGTTCACCGCTTTCGTGGACCACAAACCGGTGACGTTCTGTATGGCCAAAACCTCAGAACCGTGGTCTGGGCGTCAGCAGCGCCATCTCGCGGCGGTTTCCGAGTTTACCACGGACATACAACACGTGTCGGGTAAGGATAACTTCGTCGCCGACTGCCTTTCACGGGCGGTTGTTAACGCCGTTCACTTGGGACTCGACTACGCCGCTATGGCAGCGGACCAAGCCAAGGACGCGACCGTTCAAGACTACCGGTCGACCCCTACGGCGCTACGGCTGGAGGACGTGACGTTCGACGCGGCCAACACCACCCTCCTCTGTGACATCTCCACTGGTCAACCGTGCCCCCTGGTGCCTACATCCTGGCGGCGCCGAGTTTTCGACACCGTCCACGGCCTTTCCCACCCGGGAGTGAAGGCCTCGACCAAGCTGGTGAGCGTCAAGTTTGTTTGGCCTGGGCTCCGTAAGGATGTTAGAGCCTGGGCCGGCTCGTGTGTGGCGTGCCAACGCGCCAAGGTGCACCGCCATACCAAGGCCCCTTTGGCGCCGTTTGTGGTTCCAGAGAGGCGGTTTGACCACGTCAATGTTGACCTGGTGGGTCCCCTGCCCCCCTCCCGGGGTTATACGTTCCTCCTCACTATTGTGGACAGGGCCACCAGGTTGCCAGAGGCTATTCCCTTGTCCTCCACGACGGCAGCAGAGGTAGCATGGGCGTTCATCGGCTGCTGGGTGGCCTGTTTCGGCACGCCGGGTGACATCACGAGCGACCGGGGCTCCCAGTTTACCTCGGAGCTCTGGACGGCGGTCGCTGAGCACCTGGGGATGAAGATCCACCGCACTATGGCGTACAACCCGCAGAGCAACGGACTTTGTGAGCGGTTCCATCGGGACATGAAAGCCGCTCTGCGGGCAAGCCTCACTGGATGGACCGACTCCCGTGGGTCATGCTCGGCCTGCGTTCGGCCCCGAAGGAAGACCTCCTCCGCTGAGCTGGTGTATGGCCAGCCCCTGCAAGTTCCGGGGGAGTTTCTTCCGGATGCTACGGCTCCCTGGTCGGCCGCCTCTCACCTCAGTGCGTCCCGGAGCGCTGCCGGTGCCTTCGCTCCCGTTCCGATGTCTCAACACTGCCTCCCCCGGTCCTACGTCCCCAAGGATCTGCCATCGGCGAGGTACGTCTTCATTAGGCACGACAGCCATCGGTCCCCGCTGCAGCCCCCATATGACGGGCCCTTCCGCGTCCTGGAGGCGGGGGATAAGAACTTTGTGGTGGACATGGGGGGCAGGCCGGAGCGGGTCGCTATAGACCGTCTCAAGCCCGCTCACTTGGACATTGGGGAGCCAATGCAATTGGCCCTACCCCCGCGGCGGGGACGCCCTCCTAGGTCGGCCCCGGCACCTGCCTCTGTTCCTGCTTCGGCCCCGCCTATGGCCCGGGTTTCGGCCCCATCTGTTTCCCCTCCTGTGAAGCGCAGCCGTTATGGCCGCAGGGTCCGCCCCCCGACTCGTCACTTGTTTTCCCCGTGACTTTGCACTATGTCATTGACTGTTCTGTTGTAGAGTCTATTTTTATGTTCATGACTTGCGCTTTTGCTGTTTTGCATTGTTTTGTGTAGGTGAATTCTGGGGGGGCCTGTGTGGTGACCCACATCTATATAACTAGAGACATTCACCTAAGAGGTCAGATAATGCACTTCCGCTTCCGGTACTCAGTTCAGTGTCGTTGTCGAACGTATGACATGCAAAGTTGGAGCTAGTAAACTACCTCGACTACGTCTACTCTCACGTCTCCTGTCTCGTTGTTTTCTAACTCCACAACATCTACAAACCAATTTGTGCCAAGGGTATTGTATTAGTTCAAATGCATCTACATTTCCACAATAAATTGATGTAGAAAAAGAGCAAATTGGTGCATACAAATTCACCAAAACGCAGGAAATTAAATGTGTGATGCTCAAAATTTCCAGGGGGAGGACCCCCTGACCCCCCGCTGAATGTGTCCCCCCCCCCCCAATGTTCAAGTGAAACTTACTCCACAGTCTGCACCAGTGTTTTGGATAACATCCTCATAACTGTAAAATCCACCCTGGGAATTTATCAGATCCAATACAAATATTATATCATTGTCCATCCAGTTCTTAAAAAAATATAGTCTTGTTTCTAAACAGCACATACTGGTTGTTCCGAGTAGTACAGGTATGAGGGGAGAAATTATGTTTGAATGCTAATTTCCAGGCTTCAAGAGCTTGTTTGTGGAAGTTTGCTAGTTTAAGGGGTAATTTACTACATTTATAATGACAGGAAAGTTAAAACATTTAATCCTCCACATTTCTCAAAAATCAAGTTGGGGATATAATACCATGGGGAATCATTATCAGCAAGGCAGTACTTTATCCAGTTGATTTTAAAGATATTATTAATAGTACTGAAGTCCAAAGCATTAAAGCCACCTTCAGAGTATCTTGTAATGATTGTTTTCCTTTTTACACATTCAGTCTTATTTTTTCAAATACATTTAAATAAGAGCGAATTAATGGCTGCACACATTTTGTTGTAAACATAGAGAGACAATACTGGGTAAGCAAGCCTGGAAATGCCTTCCGCTTTAGACAGCAATACTTGGCCTTGAATAGTAAGATCTCTCTGTTAGCAGCAACTAAAGATATTTTTTTGTTTGTTTTTTCTAATTTGGTTCTGAAGTTCACTAAAATTCTATCAGAGGACACTTTGTCTAACTTAATACCAAGGTATTGAACTGATGGTTTTACTTTTAATCCACATATAGATGTTTTGTCAGTGCCATGTACATACATCACTTCACTCTTGTTTTTATTGATAATTAGACCAGAGGCATTTGAAAAATCTCACAAAGACTCTAGGATGATTGGAACCTGATTTTAATTTTTTAGAAAAAGACATGTATCATCAGCCAGTTGGCTTATCTTTAGACAATTATCCCCAATTTGTATACCTTCGATATCTGAACAGTGAACAACATATAAATTAAGAAGTTCTGCAGCTATCAAGAAAAAATAAGCAGATATTGGGCATCCGGATCTAATTCCCCTTCAAACTTCAAAACGCAGAGAGGTGCCTTTAAGCAGTGAGACATTACTATTGATGTTTTTATACAGAGTTTGGATTATGTTTCTAAAATTTTTACCAAAACCAAAATGAGCTAAAGCTTCAAAAACCAAGGGGTGCTCAACAGTATCAAAGGCCTTGTAAAAATCTAGGAATAGTATAATTGCATCGTCATGGATTAGATCTTGATGGTCAATAATATCCAGGATCAGGCGGATATTGTTTGAGATGTGTCTACCTTTCATGAAGCCTGAGTTTGTAACATAAATTATTTCTTCCAAACAAGGCTTTAATCTATGGGCATATAATGCAGCTAAGAATTTTTAATCTGAGTTGAGCTTTGTTAATGGACGCCAATCATCTAAATATAGAATGTCGTTGTTAGGTTTTGGTATTAATGTAATAAGTCCTTGGTTCATTGACTCCAACAGCTCACCCTTTTTTGAACATTCCTCAAACAGATCTAAAATTAGCTCTCTAATATCATCTCAGAATGTTTTATAACACTCAAAGGGCAGACCATCAGGGACAGGTCTTTTTTTAAGGGGGGTTCTTTTGACTACTTCATCTAATTCTTCTAAGTTAAGTGGACACTCACAAACGTCAACACTATCTTGACTAATTTTAGGGATGAATGATTTAACTTTATCAAAGAAATACTTGCAATAAGGTGGGCTAAAGGATGTAGTGTACATCTTTTGATAGAAACTAGAAACAAATGCAGAAACTGAAGATTCCTCACTAGTTAAGACTTCATTGATATAGAGGGATGATATTTTTCACTTCTTTTTTTCTCTAATTAAAAAAAAAATGCAGAATTCTTTTCTCCAAATTCTAGCCACTTTGCCCTGGACCTTAAGAAGGCACCTTTTGCTTTCTCGATATAAAGAGAATTCAGATTCTCCTGTAGTGGATATAGTTTCTGTTTATCATCTTCAGTGCGTGATATAATATGGAACTTATTTCCTTTAAAATGTTAGAATTTCTAGAAGCATTCCTTTTTGGGAGTTCTTTGCTATATTTTATAGAAAAGTTACGGCATTCAAATTTGAATAGTTCCCATTTCAAAACAGGAGATATCTACTACTACTCTTACTTTTGGCTGCTCCCATTAGGGGTCGCCACAGCGGATCATCCGTTTCTATTTCTTCCTGTCTTCTGCATCTTCCTCTGTCACACCAGCTGCCTGCATGTCTTCCCTCACCACATCCATTAACCTCCTCTTTGGCCTTCCTCTTTTCCTCTTCCCTGGCAGCTCCATATTCAGCATCCTCCTCCCAATATACCCAGCATCTCTCCTCCACACATGTCCAAGCCATCTCAATCTTGCCTCTCTTGCTTTGTCTCCAAACCGTCCAACTTGAGCAGTTCCTCTAACATAATCATCCCTAATCCTGACCTTCTTCATCACTCCCAGTGGAAATCTTTGCATCTTCTTAGCATCTTAGGAGATATATCAATCCTATTCTTAAATCCTATTATTATTTTAATAATATCTTCACAGTAATAAGACTGCTATAAGAGTGAGCAGTTCAATTCCCAATACCCCGGATGTCTATGCTGTCTTTTAAGCTGAATTAGAAATAACAAGGTCAATGTAGGCATGATCTGTTAAGGGAGCATGAGAGATTTCACTGGAAAGTAGCAAGGGTGTAAGACAACCAGATATAAGCCAAAAATCTATCTGTGATTTCTTTGATAAATCTTTTTTAAACCATGTAAATGAATCCATATTGGTTGGATGAGTATATCTATAAGCATGATCCATAGTTCCCGCCTGCGGTCTTTCACCCGGAAGTCGAACAGCGTAGTATCTACAGTAGCGAGTGCTAGTGCGAGAACGACACATTTCTGGACAGACGAGGAGACAAACTTTATGTTGTGTCAGCTAAAGGAGTTGAATATCCTAAAGTACATGGATGGAAGCAGAACGCGATCGCTTGTTTGGTATGTGACGCAATAGGTCAACCGGAAGAAGGTCCAATAGCAACCAGCTGACCCCAATGCAGCTGCACTACCTGCATGTATGGTAGTTTCACCTCTGGTGTAGAGCAAGCATGCACGTGAAGTAGTTAGTAAACTCTGTCTTACTGTCTCGTTGAATGGAGGGAAATTGAAGATGGAGTTTTATGGTCGCTCTCTTTGGCATTAGCGTTGCATGTCTCTGAATACAGTTAGGGCTGCTGGGAGTGGGAGATAGCCATATTGCCCTGTTGAGGCTTACAGGGCCATAGCTTCCAGCTTTCTCTGTCTTCTTTAATTGAGGGTGGCTCTATTGACTTGATAAGACAGGCTGGCTGTTGCACTTTCTGAGAGGGTGAAAGGTGAGAGGGGGGGCATCACTATAAACTATTCCTTAGAGAACTGACCTGACAACAAGCAAACCAAACACCGACCTGCTGCTTTCATTAGTTATACCTTACACACAGCATTGGCTGCGGCTACATTGGTCAACATGACATCTCTTAAAATGTGGTAGTTTGGCTGAGGAGCTCGTCATATTTCTCACATTTTTGGAGATACTAGGCATCCGTATTTGGCAAATTCTGCTCATCAGTTATGTTACGCTAAAACCTTTTCACTGCTTGATATAAAATGAGACCCAGATGAGAAAAACATCTACTTCCTACCTTTTCTCCCTGTGAAAGGTTTTTTTTTTTAGGGAGTTGTTCTCTGATGCGAGGGTCTAAGGGCAGGATGTTGTGTTGCTGTAAATCTCCTTGAGGCAATCCAAAGGAGTTGAATCAAGTGCAACTTGACTTGGTATATATCCGTGAAGACGTTTTGCCTACGGATATATACCAAGTCCAGTTGCACTTGATTCAACTCCTTTGGATATCCATGACCTGGATGAATGAGAACATTCACAGACTCCTTGAGGCAAATTTGTAATTGGTGATATTGGGCTATACAAATAAAACTGACCTGACTTGACCTAGCAAGGTACTTTCACTGAATACAATGGTGTCATGTTGAGTCTTCCAGAGTATTGAGAAACTGCTTTACCACCTCTCTAAAACATCCTCATCATTACTAAAGTGGATTCTTTGCAAACGGAGCTATTGACGTTTAAAGCTGCATATGTTGTGCCAGATGAAATGATATAACTCCATTTTTGCTTCAGTGTTGGGATACATATAGTGAAAAACAAAAATATCACATCATTTTTTTCCCTAATATCATTCAACCCAAATCCGTATGGCTCTTTAATATTGAATGACATAACGTCACATGATGGAACATGTGTGAAGGTGACTTGTGTCGGCTTTGCGCCAAGTGTGGCGCACAACACACATGCAGATCTTCCATTCGGAGTAAAACATTCGAAGCAGTGCTGCTAAGCTTGGTTTGGGTGTAACCAATGTTTGATGTGGGGGGTGGTTCCCGTTTTCCAGTGAGGCAGCCCATCATCCATGTTGTGTACGGACACTGGTGCAGCACTTTCATTCAAAGATGACAGGGCTTTTTTTCCTTTTTCTTTTTTTTTACATAAAATATGAATTTTCAAAGTGCCATTTAAAACTCCAGGCCTGACAGGGGAAAAGGGCAGGGCCTTGAGCCTTACTTGGACCTTACCTATGCAGGTGTATGTGTGTGGGCCTAGCAGTAGGAGATACACTGGTTATTGTTCAGGGCCTCCATCCGGCTAACGCCAATGGGCTTTACGAGGTGGGTGTTATGTTTACAGATGAGACACACTTTGTCTCTGCTGTTAAGAAATTGGACAGCAGAAGAAGAAATACATTGTGCCGCCACTTCCTGATTGATAGAATAATGTGATATCCTCATAAGGACATAAGAAGACCGAGGTATGCCGTTCTTTCTACTGTTGGCAGTGAGCATCACACCAAACGAATTAGGGCAACATGCGGCCTAGTAGGATGGAAAATGGTGCTCTGGCTCTACAAAAGGAGATAAAAATTCAAAATTGAAATTATGAATAAACAGATGAACATGAGGCAAAAGTGTCGTTGTGTGTTGAAACAGATTTGAGCTCTTTTCAGGACAGTTCTGAGCTGGTCTCAAGTGCGCATGTGAAGAAGTAGCTTAGTTTAATCTAAAGTTAATTTAAAGAATAGCGTTTCCGATTTGTTCTTTCTGATCTAGTCTTCATGTTTATTTTTCCAAACGTCTTTCATTGCCTAACCACTTAAACATGGCTCCTTACAAACTGACTTTCGTGTGACGCTTTTAGCTCATCTTTTCAATATTTCTTTTACTAATATACAGTTTTAACTTTTTCCCTTTTCTAATGTCATGGGGCTTTCTCACATTGCTGCACTTTATTATTTGCTGTTTTCCATTCAGTCGGTAGTAAACTGTGTTTTAAGGAGCGTTGTAAAAATTGTAATTATTGTCTTCAATGTTATCCCAAAGTGACATCACAGAAATTCTTTCCTAAATCCAGAAACATCTCGATGAGACTTGCATGCAAATACTGATTCTGATGATTCGTTAATTTCGACGGCCAACCTTAACAAAGTTATTTTATTTTTTTTGTGATATTTGTTCTTCGGGCCTTTTGCAGGTCTCACCTTCACATTCAACTTCATCCACCGCCATTAGAACTCTGTGTACACACACACACCGCTGTTTATTTCTTCTCTCATCTTTTTTTTTCGTCTTTTCTGCAGCCAGCCACTCATCTTTCTTTCATTTGAAATCCTGCATCTGGTAATTTCATAATTATGGGGAGGGGATTATAACGAAGGCAGCCGGAGCTGCAGGTTAATTGGATTTTTCACCTCTCCGGGACCGGATCTAAGTCGCCTGCAGGCCTCAAATCCTCCCATGTGAAGTTGGGGACAGGAGAAGAGTGAGCGGTTAAAGGTTGACCTTTGACTCCAGCACTTTTCAGAAGTTACTTCTCACCAGCAGTGACTGTTGTGGCTTAAGAGAGGTTTTTAAAAAAAAATTATGTATTTATTTCTTGCCTCTACGCAGAGCTGTTGGGGCTACTCGGCTCATAGAGGAGTTGACAGGACCGTCACTTTAAGAGCTGCTATTGATAATCCCCCAGAAAAACCCTGGAACTAGATGAACTTTAAACAGAATAAGTGAAGAGGAAATAGAAAGAAACATCTCTCGGAGGCAAATGCTTTAATCAAAACCCCCTTTTTTTTTAACTCTTTGTTGTTTGAACAGAAACTGAAGGGGTCTTTGGTGTGGATGGTGTGGAACCTCACCTGCAGTCGGTGATGTCGAATAACAGATCCTGGATCAGATGATACCAGGGAACAAATGTTGAGCTGGGTTGTAATTAAAGGAAGCACATAACCATTATTTTCCTGCTGTTGACGGTTGATCCTAAACAGATGATCAGTTTAATTGAATGTTTATTAAATCACTATGTGACCAGAATGCCGGCAGCTCTTTGGTAATGCCACTTTTTTTCCCTTCCCTTTCTTTCAAGAAGACATTTGGGGAAGAGCCAGCACGTTTCCCAATCTGAATCAAAGTGATGATACCTTCATCAACATGAAAAAACTATTAACGATCTTTAATCTGATGATGTCATTTGTGAGAGTATTCATCGCATCCATCATGCCAGCCTCGACCCGGCAGTACTGCCCTGCACATTTGGTCCCGGCTCTCAAAAGACTCAACGGCACATCCGTCTTTAGCACTGCTGCTCTCTGCCCGGCAGCAGCCCACTCCTCTCTGGGAGCAGCCGAGCCCGATAAGCCCCTGGGCTCCTGGCCTACTTCTGAATCAATGTTTGAGGGAGAGCGAGCCTCCCTGGGTGCACGAGAGGGGGCGTCGGGGAGGCTGTGGGATGGCGAGAGGGCCACACGCAAAGCTGGAGTCCACATTCCTTGCCACAGACAAATAGCTAATCCGAGATCGCATTGCTCTCCTCCATAATAATGAAAATAAACCGGCTCACCCGCTGACCCGAGGTCAGTAGGACGACGTGAACAAACTGCAGTAGTGAGAGGGCTGACTGAGTAAAGGGCTCCCTGCATGCATTTGTTTACCTGCATGTTCTGGCTGCAGACTGTGCTGTTGTTGTTGAACCGCAAGTTTCTGCAAAGTGAGGAGAGTTTATGCAGAGCGCTGCACCAGAGAACTGCCTTATTACATTCTGTGTTGACAGAGGGTGCATGTGAGGAGTGAGTCAGGCTCATGATGACCATGAGCGGAGACAAACATCCCGGCAATTTACATCTGACACTGAGATATTTTTTTCCCCCTTACTCCAATGTAACTTGAGACGTTTCACAACAGGGGAGTCTTTATACGCCAAAAAAGAGAGGGGGAACATCTTTACCTCTGTGGGAAGGTACCCAAAGCCTAGATCCACTTTTTTCTTCTTCTTTTGCTTAAAGCCAAGCATAGTTAGACAGAAAACATGTGTGGTTCAAGGTTTGTTCCTTTGAACAATACACATATTTTCAGATAATTACAGAATGGATTTCTTGAAAAGGACCGCACACCCCTCAGGGCTTCCTTTGCATGGACAAAGCAGGAGTAGCCCTTCTGTAACGTGCCTTCTGAATCAGCTCGTCTCATAATCATGCACACTATCATGCCACGCGTGTCTCGTCAACAATTACCCTCCGAAATCCAGGCAGCTGACATTTTAGCCGTCTGGGCAGACTACAAAGAAACAACAAAATTCTTATATGACAATTTGTACCCACGGATAATTGCGCAAAAATGTCACACACTCGATTGAACAAAAAGTCACAACACGTAGCCCACACAGCACTACAAAAAGAACATCTTAGCCGAGCTCTGAGTCATTTACCTCAATGCCAAACAGTAAACAGTGTAATTTTCAGCCTCCCTGCAGAGAGCTGTCACCACCTCAACCGGTGGTATCTCATAATGGCTCATAAATTAGCAAGTACCTGCAGCATGAACTGCGTAGGAGCCTTCGGTCTTCACCCAGATCAGCCCACGTTAATTAGTGCAAATATGTGTCATACATGTGCATACTATGCATGATGTATTTCTCGGAAAGTGACCCCTTGTTAGGCTCACACGTGTTGCTAGTTACATATTGCATTATATGTTATTGCTATATATATATATATATTATATTAAAAAAAAATATATATATACATAATTTGTATTTGTTATTATACATTTGTATTATATATTATTTATATTCTTTTATTATATATACATATATAATAATTATTATATATGTATGTGTGTGTATATATAATAAAATACTATAAATACTAATATAATACAAAATAATAAATACAAAAATAAATAATAATAATTGCCCTGTGATGGCCTGGCGGCCTGTCCAGAGTGTTTCCCCGCCTGCCGCCCAATGACTGCTGGAATAGGCTCCAGCATCCCGCGACCCTGAAAGCAGGATAAGCGGTTTGGATAATGGATGGATGAATGGATAATAATAATCTTATTGATATAGCACTCTTCTAAAACAACGCTATGAAAAACATTTGTTTTTGTGTTGTTTAAATCATGGGGCTGTTCTAATGTCGGCAGAAGTGGTGCTGGTTGAATAATGTACTAAGCGGACGATGCTGTGAACTGGTGTAATTGTTGAACCTTTATTGGAGTGTTACAACCACACAGAGGAACATTTTCACAATGTAATTTCTCCTACCTGAGTTTTCTCATCTTTGAATCACACGGAAAGATTTGGCTTCTAAACACATACGGTGGAAATGAGCTCCTACACTGACTGCAACTTACTGGAAGAAAAAAAAAAAAGGAACAAAACAGAAGAAAAGTAAAAGCAACGCAAGATAAAACTACGTAAATCCCCCAGAATTCGATGGTTTTACCTTCCAAGGTGCTCGGGACTTATAACCTGAGTCAGAGGTGTCTACTGTCCATTGCAAAATAATCAGCTTTTTAATTACCAAAAAAAAACAAAAAAAAAACACAAACCATTAAAAAAAGCAACTGGCATTTCACAAAAAATCTCACATTTATTTTATTTGTTAAACAAGTGTTGAATTTACATCAGTCTTGAGTGAAGAGCCCCTCGATAACACGTTTACAGAAGATGAGCTACAGTACCGTTTCTCTACCAGTGCTGAAAAATATGAACACATTTCCCATTCTTCTTCTTCTTCTTCTTTTTTTTTTTTTTTGGAAAAAGATTTCAATAAATAAAATGTCCAAACCCAGACGGGAAAATTACCGTTTCTGATGGGTAGAAAGTTTGTCAAAAGTCGGTTTTGATTCAAGTGACACTTGCCCGTTAACGCCGCCGTGGTTGCTGAAGGGATCTAGTTCATTCAGAACCACACGGACCAAAAAATAGTGCATAAATAACTTCGAAAAAAGGGCGCTTCCGTATTCTCCCTTCTACCGAAATAACGCACTTCGGTAATAATCAAAGAAAAAGCATCTTACCGGGCAACACAGAAATCACTGCTCACACGTGGGAAAGGGGTGAATATGCTTCTTGTAACTTCTGGACTCCGTTTGGGTTTCATCAGCCTTTCCTCAGACGCACTACCATATGGATAAAGTGTTGCAACCATGACACGTTGTATAACATATGTGCAATTTGTACACAATAGTCTCTCAAATGTTAAAATTTTCAATTAAAAGGTTTCTTCATATTTATGGTTTTCCCATGAATCTTTATCTTACACCAGCGATACAACAAAATATATATTTTTGCCGTTCTCCTTGACAACAGTTCATTGTACAATTGAGAAAACGTAAGGCCAGGGGTTTGATTGCTAGTGGGATTACAATCTGAAATTCACGGTGACGGGGCGAGACTCGTGGGCAATGGGGACCTTATATTCCTAACAAACAGTCTCATCAGGAACGTTTTGCAAACGAAGAGTCCACGTCCTGCTCCGACTGTCATTTTGTATATAATACAAAACGGACTTCGACGAGGACGCTGGGGAGTGTATGTACAGTCTTTTGACCGGTTAACTGCTGATCTGATGTAGCTATAATATTTTTTTTGTCCTTTTTTTTGTCTCACACCTTAAGTTGTTCTCAATAAATCAACAGCAGCAGCAGATTTAAATACATAGTTGGCTTGTCTCTCAAAACTGAAATTTGACCTCTGCATTATATGTACAGTCTCTTTAAAACTTTGAACTGCCATTGCTTTGCAAAGTCTCTCAGTCCAGAAGACCAGCGGGGGCGGGGGGGGGTGGTGGTGGTGGTGGATTTTTTTTTTGGGGGGGGCAGAGGGTTTGAAGTTGGCTAGCGTGCATGACGGGGCTTTTAGACTCCCTGGGGGGAAATAAAAAGAGGAAATGCTTCCCTGGGTCAGGTCTAAGCAAAAGAGGAGGCAGAGGGGAAGGGGTGTGGGAAGGGGGGCGGGGGCGTTGGGGATGATTTAAATACATTTAAAGGCTTGTCACTAACTGCATCTGTCCTTCCCGCACGTCTCCCTCTGGGACACAGCCCTCCTTAGCAATAGGAATAATGTAACCATCACTGTTCCCTCGGCTAATCTGGTAGTAGGCTTGGAGATGGTGGCCAGCCCCCAGGTTAGGCATGCTCTTGTAGTAAACATCCTCGTTCTCGCTCCTCTTGGAGGGGGAGAGGTCCTCCACCACATCGGGGCTGCTCTCGGGGTACGGAGAGTCCTTCAGGTTAGGCATGCTAGTGTACAAGGAGTCCCTGTTAGGTGACTGCGGGCTGTTGGCGGGGTCGGCGTCCGTCAGCTGGCTGACGTAGCTCTCCACCCCCCCGTCCGTCCTCACCTTCTTCTGGGGCGCATACAGAAGCGAGTGAGTCCGCTGGGGGATAAGGGGAGCCTCCAGCTCCCGTTGGGGGTGCAGCTGCAGGCCCGGCACGTCGCCCACATGCACCAAGGACGAGGCGTCGGCCACGATGGCATCATCTTCGCTGCTGCTGCCACCACCGCCAGTCACTACCGTCACCCTGGGCGGAGCCCGCTCCGCGTTGTGGTGGAGGTGGGGGGGGTAGTTGTACTGCCCGGGCTGCTGGTGGAGGTGCAGGGGCTGATGATGGTTTAAGCTGGAGTGCTGCTGCTGTGGTGGTGGTGGCGGTGGTGGCTGCTGCTGTGGCTGTTGTGTTGGGTGGTGGTAATGCGGCTGTTGTTGGTGAGTCTTGTTGCAGGCACGCAGGTTGTTGTGCACCAGCTCGGAGATGATCATTTTCTCAAAGGCGGCGTCGTCCAGCGTGATGCCACAGTCCACCACCTGCACACTGTCACCAAAGTCCCCGTTGCGGAGCGAGTAGCTATTATTAAAGTTACCATTTAGCGGTAGAGTATCCATTGCACTCGTGTCCCTCACCGCACTGTTCAGTGAGTGCCCTGGAAAGAGACGGACACGTGAGGGGAGTGGACATTAGTCACCACCAGAATGTCAGCTTAGAAAGGAAAAGAAAAGGAGAGGTTTAATGCTGTTTAGGACGCAATTTCACATGGAGAAAAAAACTGAAATTCAGGTCAAGCCATTCCACTACCGTAGTACGGCACAATCGATAGACGGCACACAATAAAGGCATGCATTCAATACCGTTAGAAATCATTTTACTCTCTCCTTTAAGAAGGTAACTCTATTTTAACTTAAAAGAAAGTCTTCAGCGGCTAGCTAACATGACAGAAGAACTAGGACATTCTGCATTTGACTGTCAAAGCAATGAAAGTGATCCCAAACAACATTAACAAAAAAAAAAAAAACAAAGAGACTGGAAGGTCATGACCATCACAACACACACAGAGCAGAGGTTCATGGTCACAGGTATATAGCCACAGATGGGCAAGCTACAACATCGACAGGTTGCCTAGCAACTAATTATTTTGATGGTGTTGCAGGAGAGGAAAAAAAGACGGCATTTTGGGGGGGGTAGACAGAAGAGGAGGAAGAGGAGGAGTCGTATCAAAAAGACGGGACAGCCATCTTATTCTCACTACGAGAAGAGAAGGAGGGGGGGCACAAGCAGTGACTCCAAAACCACCACACACACACACACACACACACACACACACACACACACACACACACACACACACACACACACACACACACACACAGCAGGTGAAAAGACTCACTTTAGACAACTCACATCATGTGTGTCTGCTCAGGCTATCTGGTCTAAGAGTAGCTGATGTACAAAAGAAAGTAAAATGATTTTATTGTAACATGATGAAGAATCACTCAAAAGAACAACAACAGAAAAGTAAAGAAAAACTTTGCAACTTAGTGAGAGCAAGGGGTTCAGCAAATTAAACCAACAAGCATTAATCAGCTTCTTTTTTTTTGGTCTTATTCTTTTATTTATTTTCTTTTTTTGGTATGTGGATGTGTGTGTGTGTGGGGGGGGCGGGGAGTTTCTTAATAATTGAGCTGAGGTCTTCGTTGTGTTTACGTTGGTACACTTTCTCTCCCAATAGCTGGCAGCTCGCGTAGCCAAAGCTGGCAAAGGTCAGAGCTCGCCCGCGGTCCACCGCTTGGCATCCGTCACAGTGACAGTTCCCAGAGAGACCCCCGGTCACGAGCTGAACAGCTCAAGAATAACACAGCCGCCGCCGAGGTCAGAGGCAGTCATGTTAGGAATTTCTCCGAGCATTGGGAAGGGGTGGTGGGAGGTGGCGAGGTCATGGAAATCAGCAGCGAAAGAATAAAAACACTGTTTTTTGCCAGGACTGGGGGGGACGGGGGGGATGGAGACAGGGGAGGGGGGAGAGGGGGGAAAGGGTAAGATGAAGAGAGAGAGGTGGGTAAGAGGGAGAATGAGAGAGAGAAAGGGGGAGAGAGGAAGAGGGAGAGGGGGGGAGAGAGAGGGGAAGAAAAAGAGAGAGGGGGAGAGAGGGGGGGATGGGGGAGTGAGAGGAGGGAGGAGAGAGAGGGGAGATGGGGGAGTGAGAGAGAGAGAGAGAGAGAGAGAGAGAGAGAGAAAGGGGGAGATAGAGGGGGAGATGGGGGAGTGAGAGAGAGGGAGAAGGAGAGAGAGAGAGAGAGAGGGAGAGAGAGAGAGAGAAAGGGGGAGAGAGGAAGAGGGAGAGAGGGGGAGAGAGAGGGAAAGAAAAAGAGAGAGGGGGAGAGAGGGGGGGATGGGGGAGTGAGAGGAGGGAGGAGAGAGAGGGGAGATGGGGGAGTGAGAGAGAGAGAGAGAGAGAGAGAGAGAGAGAGAAAGGGGGAGATAGAGGGGGAGATGGGGGAGTGAGAGAGAGGGAGAAGGAGAGAGAGAGAGAGAGAGGGAGAGAGAGAGAGAGAAAGGGGGAGAGAGGAAGAGGGAGAGAGGGGGAGAGAGAGGGAAAGAAAAAGAGAGAGGGGGAGAGAGGGGGGGATGGGAGAGTGAGAGGAGGGAGGAGATGGGGGAGTGAGAGAGAGAGAGAGAGAAAGGGGGCGATAGAGGGGGAGAGAGAGAGAGGGAGAAGGAGAGAGAGAGAGAGAGAGAGAGAGAGAGAGAGAGAGAGAGAGAGAGAGAGAGAGAGAGAGAGAGAGAAAGAGAGAGAGAACAGGGGAGAGAGTGCATCAGCCATGGCTCATTGCTAGCTCACGGGGGGACCCATGCTGTTGTCCGTAGGGGGAGAGCAGCGGTGTTTCGCGGACACGGAGGAAGAGACAGGTAGCAAGCAGACTACAGAGAGGGATAAGAGAGCAGGAGGGAAGAGGGAGAAATGGGGAGGGGGGGGGGGGCAGCTGCTGCTGTGGTGTCGGTGCGATTTGTTTATGCATGCTGGGAGGCAATTTGGTGGGCAGACAGGTGTTATCCAGGAAACTGAGGACAGATGTGAACGGTTTCTACCGGACACTGAAACTGCAGAATGCCACAGGGGAGGACGCGCTGCCATAAAAAAAAAAAAAAAAAAGCTTTTCTGTAATAAACGTTCTCTTCCCTGGGGTAAAAATTAAAAAAAAAACAAACACAAAAACAAAAAAAAGCACAATTTGGGTTTGCAGAACTGCCAACCAACGGAAGAGAGAGAAGCAGAGAAACGAGAAGATCTGTAGGAAAGCCATCAAATTATAAACACAACTTCAGATGACTGGAAGAATCTGAAACCGATCAGATCAATCAAGGCCAATTGGTTTTCAGATGAAAGTGGACATTTCATGGGTAAATTTGTGAACCACTTGCTCACTGAGTGTGTGTTAATGGTCTGAAAGTAAACCAGTGATTGTGCGGGGGGGTGGGGGTGGATTTTTTTTTTTTTTTTGGTTTTAGATAAGCATGCTGAAAAGAATTTACATTTGATAGGCAAAGTTAAGTTTTACTCCCATACTTGTCTCTCTGTAGGTCACTAGAGGGAAGCACAAGGGAAAAGCAGAAGACAGGACAGAGGAGAAGAAGCCATTTCAGTTTCCATAAACGGAGCACACAAACATCACAGCACAACCTTTTACAGTGTGGTCAGAGGTGCGACCAGGAAGTCAGGAGTCCTTTAAACACCATGTACATTTGACTTGAGTCACTTTGGGAGGCAGGTGGTTGGGGGTAAGAAGGTGGGTGTATGGATATTTGCTTAACTAATCGCTCAAATTTTTGTTTTCAAATGGACATTTAATGCTAAAGTACCGGGATTTCCCTCCTACCCAAAACGACCATGGGCGGTCAACATGACGGCCGATTTCTAAACTCTATATTCTGTCAAGATAAATACCCAAGTGAGATATTAATGCATTGCATATGTTAGTATGTCTGTTAGGAAACGACTGACACCAAAATTAACATTTTAACAACTATAATACTATTTTTAAACAATTTAAACTTCAGAGAGACATGGTCGAACTTGAATAGCAAAATTGAAAAAGTGAAAATATTACCTGAAAAACAAAACGGAAAACACATATTGCTAATCTAACAAACGTAACAAGGCCTATAAAACATGAAATGTAAAAAAAGAACTGAAAATAAATATTGAAACAGTCCCAAACAACGACCGGAACTACTAGAACGACCGTGGGTGGTCAAAATGACCGCCGGTTTTTAAACTCTATATTCTGTCAAGATAAATACCCAACTGAGATATTAATATATTACATATGTTAGTATGTCTGTTAAGAAACTAACTGACACCAAAATTAACATTTTAACAACTTTAATACTATTTTTCAAACAATTTAAAATGGCCGCTGTCCAACGCCTGTAAATACTGCAACACCTCGGTGGTAGCCATGGTGCGCCTGTAACGGCGTCTGTAACCAGACATGTTGGCAATAATCAAAACTCAAGTTTAGACTGTTACTCTGCACTGGAGGACACTAGTGTGGTTCTAGGACAGAGCAGTGAACTTCACGAAGGAAATGATGCCACCAACACACGTCATAAACAGTAACATGACGCACACGATCACGCGCAAATTACGTGCGGTCATTTTGACCGCTCATGGTCGTTTTAAGTAGATCTTATCATTAACTTTTTTTTTGCGCAGTAGATCTAAAACTCATTTATATAGTTTTAGAAGAATCCAGGGAGCAGCAGGTCTGCATCTTTTTTTCCCCACAAAGTTATTAAACTTTGAAAATCCAAAACGGTCATAACGACCGTCCTGGTTGTTCTAGTTTAAGCACATTTGTGTTGAGACACATGGACTTTGCTTGGGGTGTACAACATACATGCTGTTTTTTTTAGCGGGAGGCCTCCCTCTAAGGAAAACACATGGAAAAATGAACAAACTGCATTACGATCATGATAGAGTCAAGAGCATTAATCTTAATAAGCGTGCAGTTTTGAGCACGGCGCGGGCTGTACTGCCATGGTTTACACTATCTCAGGCAGAATATGCAGTATCTCCGTTTCCCCCTTCATCATTATGTCCTGTTCGGTGCTGAGCCGGGATAAGAGCAATTTGAGAAGGTGAGAGGGCAGATCGTGATAAATCAGAAGACTCTCATCTCTCTGTTATATGTGTCCAAAAACATGTGTGCATTCTTGTAGATGCACACACACATGGCCATTTGGGGGACAATGATTGAGAAAGGAAAGACGATACTCCTACATTCTGCTCTTGATAAGACCTGCAGGAAACTCATGTGAGAAGACAGGAGGAAGAGGAGGAGGAGGAGGAGGGTGGTGGTGAGGGTAAAAAAGCAAAGAGAGAGAGAGAGACTAAAGAAAGAAGTGTGTGTGTGTGTGTGTGTGTGTGTGTGTGTGTGTGTGTGTGTGTGTGTGTGTGTGGCTGGAAGTGTTAAAGCAAGCACACCTGGCGAGTTAAAGACTGGAGCCGAGGGGGTGTTACATACGACAGTCTCTGCCAGTAAGGTGTTATAAGGGTTGTTAGTGCCTTGTGGTCGGAGAAGAGGATTGGTTAGTAGGTAATTTCCCGTCATCCCTGGAGTGGCGAGACAGAGGAAGAGGAAGGTCAGTTCGCAATTCGCCCGTGTTGCGGTGGAGCGGCGACAGAGAGCGGTTCATGGAGAAAGAAAAAAGAGAGAGATTATAATTTCAGAGCAGGGTTTTTTTTTCACTGGGTATATTTCCGTTGCTCGTCTGAGAGCTGTGTTAACTGGGGTGGCACCAAACTATCATGGAAATAGTGTTTGGAAGGGGAAAGCATAGAATGTTGTTATGCAAGTGGCTGATTTAAGACATGGCAGAGTGTTAAGGCTTGGCCTGCCTCCCTACATTTTATACTCCTGACAAATGTTCTATTAACACCTATGCAAATGAGCAACAACTGCACACGACTGAGCCACGTGTTCTGCGGTCAGATCTTTAAGATGTTTGAGTTTCTCTTGTTTTAAAGGGCTGAGAAGTGCCAAGCAACTGAGCAGGGAAGTTAACCTGCTGTGCACATTATTGGCCATTAATTTTCCTCCACAGCGTTTTACCCAGGATAAACATCGCTCATGAAGGCTTTAACGGCTGAACTCCAACCTGACATGAAACCCCACCCATGATGAAGAAAAGGATCCCTCCATGTGTAGATATTATGACATTCATATGTAGACTATTCATCTACATACACGGAGTTGATTTTCTTCCTAAAACCAGAATTCTCCTCCTTGCCATGTTTTTAACAGCTCACGTTGGGCTTAAAAAGCTTTGGGTATTTCCACTGTCATTTATCACCGCTAATAAACGCCAGCTGTCACGTCTCATAGTCTCTCAGGATGTTTTAATGACAAGGAAGTGCTTCCAGGAGTTAAAGCCCTCCTTGAGTGCACTTCTCTGGAGGGTAACGGGGGCTGCTTCACCCCTGTGGAGATCAATATCCCACCTCTACATTGACATCTCCAGTCAACGGGCGAAAGAAAGAAAGACAGACAGACAGAAAGAAAGAAGAAAGAAAGGACAAAGAAAGAATGAAAGAGAGAAAGAAAGACAAAGAAAGACAAAGAAAGAAAGAAAAAAGAAAGAACGAAGACAGAGAGAAAAGAAAGAACAAAAGAAAATAAAGAAAGAAAGAACGAAAATTAAAAAGAAAAAAGACAGAAAAGGAAAGAAAGAAAAAAAGAAAGAAAAGCAAAGAAAGAACAAAAGAACAAAAGAAAAAGAAAGGAAGAAAAGAAAGAAGAACAAAATAACAAAAGAAAAAGAAAGAAACAAAAGAAACAAAAGAAAGAGAATGAAAGAAAAAGAAAAAGAAAGAAAGAACGGAAGAAAAAGAAAAACGAAAGAAAGCGAACAAGAAAGAAAGTTTCAAACCCTTCAATGTGGCGTTTTAAATCCGGGGTGGGAGAAGCGTATAGAAGTGAGCAAGGCAGAAGGGTGGAGACGGGGTAAGACAGAGAGAGGTGGGGGTGGGGGCACAGTCAGACTCCGTCAGTCTAGCCTCTTCTTGCATGCTTGGAAAGCTATTTGAGAGGGAGCCGCGGCAGCAGAAAGCCCAACAAACTAAGCACTCAGGGTCAGCAGGAGTTGAACATCATCCTCTCATCATCATATTTGTGCTGGGGCTAAATAATATATGACGGGTCTTTTTTCTCCTCCCCTCCCTTTTGAATCTCCCCCATGAAGAAACGGAGGGCACCTGAAATGCCCAGAAACAAAATGGCCCTGTCTGCATCTTAAGCCAAAGATTAAGACTCCTCTAAATAAATGTTTTTTTTCTCTACTACCCTGATGTCTGAGAGTCTGCTGAGCTGCGGGTATGAACTCTGGACGGCCGGCACTTCAAAACAAACTGTTTTGGCTTTTCCTTTATTTGTGTCTGATGTTACCGGCCAGAATGACAGTGCACAGAATATTTGAGGACAGATTTTTGTTAATCCTTGGTTGACAGAGAAAGGGAGGCCAGGCCTATATATATATATATATATATATATATATATATATATATATATATATATATATATATATATATATATATATATATATATATATATATTTCTTTTCAAAGTCACTGCTCTGTCTTTTCAGGCTTGGAGCTCTCGTTACATCTCACAGAGCAGGACCCCATCAGTGACTCTGCGGAAATCACTGGAACTTGGAGGAAGGTATTTTTAACCGGGATGATGAAATGTGTGCGTATGCGAGCGTGTGAAGAGAGATGAGGTGTGGAACTGACCTTGGTTAAGGGTGGAGGTGCTGTTGATGTCACCTGAGATAAAGGAGGACTCGGATTGCTTTCTTACGGTGTCATTCCACATTCTCCTGATACGACTCTGTCAGGTCAACAGGGGACAGCCGTTAGGACCTGAATAAGCCCGCTCACCTTTCAGATCAACTTCATGGACTAATCAATTTCAGGTCTCTGGATAAAGATAGTACCAACTTAAACACCACCCACTTGGCCCAGGGTCACAGAGTGGCTGGTGTAGAATCAGCCTTTAAAGCTAATTTGAGTGCAATCAGCTTTTAGTCTGAGTCTACTTTTGGGACTCGTGTTCCTGGTTGTCACAGTAAGGGGATGCGAAGGGAGCATGTTGTAAGCGAGAAAGATGACCTGGAAGTCCAATAATGACAAGTTTGTTTCTGTAAATGCGTAGCAGCACCTCTGAAGGCATTGTCTGCTGAGGTGTCTTTGCTTTAAATACTTAACGGAAAATGCTGATATCTTTTGCAATTGTTGGATTTCCCCACAGCAAAATGAATAAATAACTTCAACGCTCTTAAAATAGTGCAGTACCATTTCCATGCACATGACGTTAGTGAGAAAAAAGATAAGCAGGTGCTGGGGGGGGGGGTAGAGCAGAAAAAAAGGCAATCATGCAGTTCAGCAACGCTTGTGGAATGTAAAATATGTGTCTGCAGAACCATCTTTCTACCTCAAATACACAACACACCTGGGCAATAGCAGGAGGCAATACCTTGGCCTCAGCCGCAAGTATCGTAATACTTCAAACCGCTGAAACTGAGGCATCCTGAATAAAATTGAACTCTCAGTGCATTCAAAATTTCATCTAACTAAGTCTTCAATTCCAAGGAAATCACTGTCAATTTCCCAGTTTTCCTCTCCTCGGCTGCTTCATTCTCGATAGAGCCAAACATGAATTAAAACTGTTCGCTGCACACCCATGACCCTGGAAATGGTTTTAACTGCTTGCAAAAAAAGGCTCTGCAAATAATGTCTTTTTTTATTTTTTTCTTAAACAAAGACTGGACTTGTGAAAAAAAAATGTATTTGATGAAATACGGTGCTGCTCATCGGAGGCTGTGAATCTCCTGTAACAAAGGACGAAGGTAGTGTGCTGCTCTACCTGTGTACCAGAGGAGTAGCGTGCACTGGTCCTGGCGGTGGAGGTCTTTGCAGAACTGTGCGAGCTCTCGGTCGGCAACCCTCCACAGCAGTACGTGTGACGAAAGCACTTGCTGTATTCTTTGCGGACCTGTGTGAGCAAACGACCGCATGTTTACATACAATGTTGACTTTTTCATATGACTTTGCCTGGATCTTCTGGCGAGCCCGTGTTTGTCTTTTATATCAGTGCGCAGCTCTGATTGAATACCAAATGTGGGTGTGAACACCTGTCCTTGGCTTTTGACGATCGGATGCCTGTTGAGACGCCCGTCCCTTTAACCTTGACCCGCCAATCATAGCTTCAGTGCATAATAGTAGGGACCTACCTTTTTCTGGAGGAGGCAATGGAAGATGAAGATGAACATTCCTTGAAAGGTGTTGAATAT